>NC_091980.1:236474734-236715692 GCF_044704955.1 Pristiophorus japonicus
GAGGGGGGAGAGAGAGAGAGAGAGAGACGGGGGGGGGGGGAAAGAGAGAGAGAGAGAGATGGGGTGGGGAAGAGACTGGGGGGTGGCAGAGAGAGAGACTGGGAGGGGAGAGAGAGAGAGAGAGAGACTGGGAGGGGAGAGAGAGAGAGAGAGACTGGGAGGGGAAAGAGAGAGACTGGGAGGGGAGAGAGAGAGACTGGGAGGGGAGAGAGAGAGACTGGGAGGGGAGAGAGAGAGAGACTGGGAGGGGAGAGAGAGAGAGACTGGGAGGGGAGAGAGAGAGAGACTGGGAGGGGGGAGAGAGAGAGAGAGAGAGAGATGGGGTGGGGAAGAGACTGGGGGGTGGCAGAGAGAGAGACTGGGAGGGGAGAGAGAGAGAGAGACTGGGAGGGGAGAGAGAGAGAGAGAGATTGGGAGGGGAGAGAGAGAGAGAGAGACTGGGAGGGGAGAGAGAGACTGGGAGGGGAGAGAGAGAGAGAGACTGGGAGGGGAGAGAGAGAGACTGGGGGGGGGGAAAGAGAGAGAGAGATGGGGTGGGGAAGAGACTGGGGGGTGGCAGAGAGAGAGACTGGGAGGGGAGAGAGAGAGAGACTGGGAGGGGAGAGAGAGAGACTGGGAGGGGAGAGAGAGAGAGAGACTGGGAGGGGAGAGAGAGAGAGAGACTGGGAGGGAGAGAGAGAGAGAGACTGGGAGGGGAGAGAGAGAGAGACTGGGGGGGGGAGAGAGAGAGAGAGAGATGGGGTGGGGAAGAGACTGGGGGGTGGCAGAGAGAGAGAGAGAGACTGGGAGGGGAGAGAGAGAGAGAGTCTGGGAGGGGAGAGAGAGAGAGACTGGGAGGGGAGAGAGAGAGAGACTGGGAGGGGAGAGAGAGAGAGAGACTGGGAGGGGAGAGAGAGAGAGACTGGGAGGGGAGAGAGAGAGAGAGACTGGGAGGGGAGAGAGAGACTGGGAGGGGAGAGAGAGAGAGAGACTGGGAGGGGAGAGAGAGAGAGAGAGACTGGGAGGAGAGAGAGAGAGAGAGAGACTGGGAGGGGAGAGAGAGAGACTGGGAGGGGAGAGAGAGAGAGAGAGAGAGAGACTGGGGGGGGAAGAGAGAGAGAGACTGGGGGGGGAAGAGAGAGAGAGACTGGGGGGGGGGAAGAGAGAGAGAGTTGGGGTGGGGAGGAGACTGGGGGGTGCAGAGAGAGAGAGAGACTGGGAGGGGAGAGAGAGAGAGACTGGGAGGGGAGAGAGAGAGAGAGAGACTGGGAGGGGAGAGAGAGAGAGACTGGGAGGGGAGAGAGAGAGAGAGACTGGGAGGGAGAGAGAGAGAGAGACTGGGAGGGGAGAGAGAGAGAGAGACTGGGAGGGGAGAGAGAGAGAGAGACTGGGAGGGGAGAGAGAGAGACTGGGAGGGAGAAGAGAGAGAGAGAGAGAGACTGGGAGGGGAGAGAGAGAGAGGACTGGGAGGGGAGAGAGAGAGAGAGAGAGAGAGAGAGAGCGAGACTGAGACTGAGACTGGGAGGAGAGAGAGAGAGAGAGACTGGGAGGGGAGAGAGAGAGAGACTGGGAGGGGAGAGAGAGACTGGGAGGGGAGAGAGAGAGAGAGAGAGAGACTGGGAGGGGAGAGAGAGGAGAGAGAGAGAGACTGGGAGGGAGAGAGAGAGAGACTGGGAAGGGAGAGAGAGAGAGAGAGAGAGAGAGAGAGAGAGAGACTGGGAGGGGAGAGAGAGAGAGAGACTGGGAGGGGAGAGAGAGAGAGAGACTGGGAGGGGAGAGAGAGAGACTGGGAGGGGAGAGAGAGAGACTGGGAGGGGGAGAGAGAGACTGGGAGGGGAGAGAGAGAGAGAGAGACTGGGAGGGGGGGGAGAGAGAGAGAGACTGGGAGGGGGGGAGAGAGAGAGAGACTGGGGGGGGGGAGAGGGGGGGGGGGGGGAGAGGAAGGGGGGGGGGGGAGAGGAGGGGGGGGGGGGAGAGGAGGGGAGGAGAGAGAGACTGGGGGGGGGGGGAGAGAGAGCGAGTGGGGAGGAGAGAGAGCGAGTGGGGAGGAGAGAGAGCGAGTGGGGAGGAGAGAGAGCGAGTGGGGAGGAGAGAGAGCGAGTGGGGAGGAGAGAGAGCGAGTGGGGGGGGGGGGAGAGCGAGTGGGGGGGGGGGAGAGCGAGTGGGGGGGGGGGGGAGCGAGTGGGGGGAAGGAAAGCGAGTGGGGGGGATGGAAGAGAGAGAGAGAGCGCGAGTGGGGGGGGAGGGATAGAGAGAGCGAGGGGGGGAAGAGAGTGAGTTGGGGGGGAGAGAGAGACGGGGGGGGGGATTGAGAGAGAGACTGGGGGGGGGGATTGAGAGAGAGACTGGGGGGGGGGATTGAGAGAGAGACTGGGAGGGGGATTGAGAGAGAGACTGGGGGGGGGGATTGAGAGAGAGACTGGGGAGAGAGAGGGAAGCGAGGGGGGCAGGAGAGAGACAGTGGGGAGATTGAGAGAGAGACTGGGGGGAGGGAGGGGTGAGAGAGCGAGGCTGGGGGGAGGGAGGAGAGAGAGAGAGAGAGAGAGGGAGGCTGAGGGGAGAGAGAAAGGCTTGGATGAGGGAGGGTGAGAGAGAAAGAAAGAGTGGGGGGAGAGAGAGACTAGAGAGAGAGTGGTGGGGGGGAGAGAGAGTGGTGGGGGGGGGAGAGAGAGAGTGGTGGGGGGGACAGTGGTGGGGGTGGGGGAGAGGGGTGGGGGGGAGAGGGGGAGAGAGAGAGGCGGGGGGGGAAGAGAGAGAGAGAGATGGAGGGGAGAAGAGAGAGTGATGGTGGTGGGGGGGAGAGAGAGTGAGTGGTGGTGGGGGGGGAGGAAGAGAGTGGTGGCGGGGAGGGGGGGAGAAGAGAGAGTGGTGGTGGGGAGGGGGGGAGAAGAGAGAGAGTGGTGGTGGGGGGGGGGGAAGAGAGTGAGTGGTGGGGGGTGGGGAAGAGAGAGAGAGAGAGTGGTGGTGGGGGGGAGAGAGTGGTGGTGGGAGGGGAGAGAGAGAGGTGGTGGGGTGCGAGAGAGAGAGAGAGAGAGTGGTGGTTGGGGGGGGAAGAGAGAGAGAGAGAGTGAGAGAGGTGGTGGGGGAGAGAGAGAGAGAGAGAGAGAGAGAGAGAGGTGGTGGTGGGGGGGGGGAGAAGAGAGAGAGAGAGAGAGAGAGAGAGAGAGGTGGTGGGGGGGAGAGAGAGCGAGAGGTGGTGGGGGGGGGAAGAGAGAGAGTCGTGGGGGGGAGCGAGAGAGAGAGAGTGGTGGGGGGGAGAGAGAGAGAGTGTGTGTGGTGGGGGGGAGCGAGAGAGAGAGAGAGAGAGAGAGTGTGTGTGGTGGGGGGGGGGAAGAGAGTGGGGGGGGGAGAGAGTGGTGGGGGGGGTGAGTAGGGGGAGAGTGAGACTGGCTGGCATGAGAGTGAGAGACTGGTTGGTGAGAGTGAGACTGACTGACTGGAGAGTGAGTGAGAGACTGACTGGAGAGTGAGTGAGTGAGAGACTGGCTGGAGAGTGAGAGACTGAGGGGAAAGAATGAGAGAGATGGGGGAGAGAGACACAGAGACTGGGGGGAAGGGGAAGAGAGTGACTTGGGTTGGGGGAGAGGGGGGGGAGAGAAAGGTTCTTCCAACCACCTTTACACCCACACCCAATTTCTCAGAAAGCTCGGTGCATGTGTTACAAGGAATATCGTTGGATCACTTCATACCCAATAAACCTGTTAACAATCTGCACACAATGCATCACCTATCTGCACACAATGCCTCACCTATGGCGGGGGGTAAGGTCATGCATATGCTTGGGTAAGGGACTTCGGTTGGGGGAGGCAGCACGCGCTGGGGTTGTTGTGTCTGTTACTACTCTAGTAATTACTCCACGAGGTAAAGTCCACTTGAACTATTGTGACCTTAGTCTATTTATTACAGCTCCTGAATGAGGGTACAGTAAGGTGAGCTCCCTTTTATACTTGGTTACCTGCGGTGTGCAGGTGACCTCTAGGTCTCCGCCAGTTGCACCCTCTGGTGGTACAGGTATATTGTATACAGTGTAAAGATACATTCAGTGGTCTTTTGCAACTGTGCATTGAGTGTACAGGGTATATATATATATATACATACACAACATCACTCCCCCCTAAGTCTTGTGCCACTGGCCTTTGCACTGTGTGCTCTGGCCCTCGACTTGAGTGCCCAAAGCCCTTGCACTTTGTCTGTGCTTGGGGATGGCTCGCTCGATGTGGACCCCCAAGTCCTTATTGCCGCGACATTGGGAAATGGTCAGCAGTGGATGGTTGGAGGTTGCACTGGGGTTTGAGTGGGTTCTGGGTGTGATCCATGTGTGTCCATGGCTACATACCCCCATTTCCACCCCTCCCCCTCCCCCCCCACCCATAGACTATGTGTGTGGCTTGACATATGCATTTACATACATGTACAGAGAATGGAAAAAAAAGTAGGATTGGTTACATCACTGTTTGGGTCTTGCAGAAGTGGAATGAGTACATATGACAGGTAAGGTACATACATGATATTACCCCTGGGGTGTAGGTGCAGGTGAGTGAGGACGCTAGTTCCAGAGTGACCGGACTGTGTCCAGGTTGTCTGATGGTGGCGCTGCGCCACCTGCCAGCTGGGTGGGCTCAGATCGCTCCCCTGGCTGGTTCTCTGGACCTTTGCCGTTGCCTAGTGGTGGGCGGAGCCACAGGACTGTGTGGCCTCCCTGTCCTCCTTTGAGGGCTGCAAGGTCTCCCTGCTGCCCTTCAGCAGTAGTGGGAGCCTGGTCATCCCAGGTCCCGTCTGGAGGGTGCTGACCTCTTACTCCCAGTGCTGGCCCTGGTGGCCAGAGAGGTGGGGCCGATCTGGGGCAGGGTGCCAGTAGAGGTGCCTGTGCTGCCCGCTGATCACTGTCCCTGCAGTGGGTATGCTCCCACTGTGTGTGGCCACACTCCCTGGGGCATCACATAGGTCCCGGAGGCGCAGGCTACATGATCAGGTAGCTCGCTGGACCTGGGTGCTTCAAACGGGAGGTTGCCCTTGGTTTTGTCGGTGTGCATATTGAACCCGGCATCACACATTATTCCATCGTTTACATTCATGATACATTGGCTCCGATCGCACTCGGGTACTAGTTCACCTTTGTCAATTACATCTTTTTCCTCAATTACATATTTTCCGTGTATATTACCGGCATCGCTGAAAATATTACATTTAGATACTTGAATTCATCAATTACATATTTTCCACATATCCTACCGGCATCGTTGTTCAACAGTACATTT
This sequence comes from Pristiophorus japonicus, assembly GCF_044704955.1. Classification (NCBI taxonomy): domain Eukaryota; kingdom Metazoa; phylum Chordata; class Chondrichthyes; family Pristiophoridae; genus Pristiophorus; species Pristiophorus japonicus. Next base: position 236,479,972 of record NC_091980.1, read on the forward strand.
AAATACTTGCATTTGTTAATTACATCTGACATTAGTATCACCGGCATCGCTGTACAAAAAGTGGAACTGTCCCTTTAATTGTTCTGGGTTGCCAGTCCTCTTTAAGAGGGCCTTGCAATCTTTACCCCAATCCGGTTCGCTGCTCGGCATCACATGCTGCTCCCTCAACGCTGCCCCTCGTGGTTTGGTGGCGGCCATCTTGATTTCAGGTGGTGCGGGCGCCATCTTCTTTCTCCACGAGATAGGCTGCGGTGATCCTTTTCTCCCCAGGTTCTGCCATTGAAGCCGAAAATTTACCTTCTGCGTCGATCTTCCTTCGGAGTCCTGCCCAACGAAGCTGGTCGAGTGTGGTCAGTGCTTCACTGCTGGGGACGTTGGCCTGATCGAAGACACCAACGTTGATGTGGCTGTCCTGCCAGGGATTTGCAGGATCTTACGGAGATTTGAGGTGTCTACTGTACACTGTCCACGTCTCTGAGCCATGCAGGAGGGCGGGTATCACTACAGCCCTGTAGACCATGAGCTTGGTGACAGATTTCAGCACCTGATCTTCGGCTGCCTGAGGAAGAGAGTGTTCGAAGGCATGCGCTGGTGCACTGGAGGCGGTGTTGAACCTCGTCGTCTATGTCTGCCCTTGCTGATAATAGGCTCCCAAGGCATGGAAAGTGGTCCACGTTGTCCAGGGCCGCGCCGTGGATCTTGATGACTGAGGGGGCAGTGCAGTTTGGCGGGGTCAGGTTGGTGGAGGATCTTTGTCTTATGGATGTTTAGTGTAAGGCCTATGCTTTCGTACACCTCAGTGAAGATGTTGACTATGACTTGGAATTCAGCCTCTGAGTGTGCGCAGACGCAAGAGTCGTCCGCGTATTGTAGTTCGACGATGGAGGTTGGGACGGTCTTGGATCTGGCCTGGAGACGACGAAAGTTGAACAGGTTCCCACTGGTTCTGTCGGTTACTTCCACTCCAGCGGGGAGCTTGTTGAGTGTGAGGTGGAGCATTACAGCGAGGAACATCGAAAAGATGGTTGGCACAATGACTCCTCCCTGCTTGACCCCGGTCCGGACCTGGATTGATTCTGTGATGGATCCGTTGGTCAGGATCACAGCTTGCATGTCGTCATGGACCAGGCAGAGAATGGCGACAAACTTTTGGGGGCAGCCGAAACGGAGGAGGACGCTCCATAGTCCCTTGCGGTTGACCATGTCAAAGGCCTTTGTAAGGTCAAAGAAAGCCATGTACAAAGGTTGATGCTGTTTCCTGCATTTTTCTTGCAGCTGTAAAGATAATGTCCGTTGCAATCTGTAGGTGACGAAATCCAAACTGACTCTGGGAGGAGCTCCTCAGCCACAGGGAGAAGACGGTTGAGAAAGATTCTAGTGACGATTTTCCCAGTGGCTGATAACAGGGAGATTCCTCTGTAGTTGTCCCCTTTTTAAAAGATGGTCACGATTACTGCATCTCGAGATCTCTCAACATGCTCCTCACCTTCTAGATGAGAGAACCCTGGTGGCCATCTTAAAATTCCCCCTTCCACTGTTTAAGCTTCCCCTGGCCCTAATAGGGGATGCATTTCTTACCCCTAAAGCAAAAATCCATGCTGCAAGGGCAGCTACCCGTGTCCACTGCCCATCCCCCAAGCATGCCTGCTTTTCATCTTCAACCTATCGGACTTTCCTGCTGCCAAGTGGAGAATTAAAGTGACAGGCGACCAGAAGCTCAGAGTCACACTTACAGACCAAAATGGAGGTGTTCTGCAAAGCAGTCTCCCAATCTACGCTTGGTTTCCTCAATATAGAGGAGACCACATAGTGAGCAGCGAATACAGTATACTAAATTGAAAGTAGTACAAGTAAATCGCTGTTTCACCGGGAAGGAGTATTTGGGGCCCTGGATAGTGGGAAGGGAGGAGGTAAAAGATGTTGAATCTCCTGTGCTTGAAGGGGAGGGGGTGCCTGCGGAATGGACCAGGGTGTCGCGGAGGGAGTGGTCCCTTCGGAATGCTGAGGAGAGGGGAAGATGTGATTGGTGGTGGGATCATGCCGGAGTTGGCGGAAATGGCGGAGGATGAGCCGTTGAACGTGGAGGCTGGTGGGGTGAAAGGTGAGGATAAGGGGAACCCTGTCGTGGTTCTGAGAGGGAGGGGAAGGGGTGAGAGCAGAGGTGCGGGAAATAGAATGGACACGATCGAGGGCCATGTTAACCATGGCAGAGGGGGCTCCTAGGTTGAGGAAAAAAGACATGTCAGAGGCACTAAAATGAAAGGTGGAGTCATCAGAGCAGATGCAACGGAGTCGGAGAAACAGAGAATGGAATGGAGTCCTGATAGGATGCTGGGTGGGAGGAAGTGTAGTCCAGGTAGCTGTGGGAGTCAGTGGGCCTATATTGGGTACTGGTTGAAAGCCTATCCCTAGAAATGGAGACAGAGAAGTTGAGGAAAGGAAGAGTCGGAGATGGACCATGTGAAGGTGAGGGAAGGTGGAAATTGGATGCAAAGTGTCCTCTTCTTTGCTGTCTCTGCTCCATCTGCCGGTTATGCAGCAGGCCAAGAGGGATGACAACTACAGCACCCATGTCTGGTAGCAAGTGGCCGGACCAGAATTCTTGAAGTCAGAACCAAGGCCTTCTCCACTTGCAGCGTCACTCCGTCACCTCACCAACTTTAAATTATTCTAGAAAGCTCCAAATAGTTCCACAAACTTACACAGAGTCAGTAGAAATCAAATAATTACCTGAAAGTTGATGATTCTTTAAATAGCGCTGGTCGGAGGTTCTTCCTGCTGCTGAGCACATGTTCAGCTGTGCGAGGTTAAGAGATGACGTTAGCTTCAGCGATGATGATGAAAATGGCAGCACTAGTGTGATTGCTATCGCGATCTGCCTACTTACCATACTTCTAGCACATGCTCCGAACAGCCACTTTAACCAAGCTGGCGTCCGGCATGGCCTACACCAGAAGTGTGCGTGCGCTGCTCGGACACCATTTTGACCCCAATTCAACATCCGTAGCACCCAAACAACAAGTTCTACGCAACCAAATTTCTAGGCCCATATTTCTAATCCAAATGTATAGCATTCCATTCAGTGAGATGATTGTGATATCATTTTGTTTGTTTTTTGTTTAAAACAATGTTCTTTTTAATATTATTGGTGCAATGTCACATAATTAATAAATTACTTGCATTATGCATTCCCTAAAAATGTTGCAAGCTTGAATAGCATGGTATTCTGTTTGCCTTTTGGTTGTTTCCACAGAAATTTCTCTCACTATGGCATAACACCTAGTGTAAGCTGAAAACTGCTACTGCTATTACATTTTTGTAAAAGTATCAGGTTTTGGGCTCTCCCGACTCAGTGTAAATTATATAATGTAGTACTACACCATAGAGCACAGGAAGATCCCAAATTGGGTTCCTAACCTGTGCTGAATGAATTGATCTGAATCAGGCAGTGATGGAGTTCTGAAACTGGCCTCCGCACCCCAGAATTAGGGAAGGGGAAAACATTAGTCGGGATTCCTGCTCCGGATCGCTACTCAGTGACTCCTGTTACAAAGTGCGCATGTATGGATAAGATCAGGGGGTGCCGAAGGGATCAGTGCTGGGAACCCAACTATTTACAATCTATATTAATGACTTGGAAGAAGGGACCGAGTGTAATGTAGCCAAGTTTGCTGACTATACAAAGATGGGAGGAAAAGCAATGTGTGAGGAGGACACAAAAAATCTGTAAGAGGAAAAAGACAGGCTAAGTGAGTGGGCAAAAATTTGGCAGATGGAGTATAATGTTGGAAAGTGTGAGGTCATGCACTTTGGCAAAAAAAAAATCAGAGAGCAAGTTATTGTTTAAATGAAGATTGCAAAGTGCTGCAGTGCAGCGGGACCTGGAGGGTACTTGTGCGTGAGACACAAAAGCATAGTATGCAGGTACAGCAAGTGATCAGGAAGGCCAATGGAATCTTGGCATTTATTGCAAAGGAAATAGAGTATAAAAGCAGAGAAGTCCTGCTACAATTGTACAGGGTATTGATGAGGCCACACCTGGAATACTGCGTGCAGTTTTGGTTTCCATATTTACGAAAGGATATACTTGCTTTGGAGGCAGTTCAGAGAAGGTTCACCAGGTTGATTCTGGAGATGAGGGGGTTGACCTATGAGGAAAGGTTGAGCCTCTACTCATTGGAATTAAGATTGAGAAGTGATCTTATCGAAATGTATAAAATTATGAGGGGGCTTGACAATGTTTCCACTGATGGGGGAGACTAGAACTAGAGGGCATAATCTTAAAGAGATGAGGAATTTCTTTTCTCAGAAGGTTGTAAATCTGTGGAATTCGCTGCCTCAGGGAGCTGTGGAAGCTGGGACATTGAATAGATTTAAGACAGAGATAAACATTTTAACCAATAAGGGAATAAGGGGTTATGGGGAGCGGGCAGGGAAGTGGACCGGAGTCCATGATTGGATCAGTCAAGATCGTATTAAATGGCGGAGCAGGCTCGAGGGGCCGTATGGCCTACTCCTGCTCCTATTTCTTATGTTAACTGTTCAACAACCTTCAAATCTCATTGTCTTGTCTCCTATATTCAGAATGGCCACATATGCGAGGTACTGGAAGGTTGCTGGTACCTGTAGGACTGTATACTCGTACAAGTCAGCCTCTTATCCCCCTCCACATCGATCATGACTTCCACCCACCCCCCAGCTCGATTTCCTCTCCTGGTCGTCCCCTCTCTCAAATCACCTTCCCCTTTGAGCACTTACCTGATGGCTGCAGCAGCCTAATATTCAAAGCGATATTCCCCAGCAAGCTGCTGGAGGCATTCAGGTAGGTGTCCACAGCTGGCCAGTGCCACTGAAATGAGGCGCGAGGCCCAACATCAGGCACGCCTCGGGTTCTCCCCTTGAGGCGCAAATGAGCTTCTATACCAATGTATAGCAAATTGATCCACTGTGTACACAATATATTTTGGTCATATTTATTAATTTTATCAAGAAATATAAAGCTTGATCACTCTACACATGATAATGTTCCTCAAATTTTAGTCAAAATATTATTGTACCCAGATGTTCTATCATAGCCAACATATTCGGAAGATGCTAAAGTCATGGTACTATGATGGGCTACACAAGGTTGCAAAGCTACATACACCATAGCAAAGAACAGTTGTGTTGGAGTGAACTATGGCTGCAGTAATTTGCGTTTTGATGAATAAATATATCCTTATTTAGGCTGCAACTGGAATATTATGTGCAGTTGCAAAGACCCTAGTGCAAGGATATGAAAGGAATGGAAGAAGTGCAGCATAAATTCACTACCATGATGCTAGGAATAGTAAGTTACAATTATGGAGAGAGACTTGAGAAATTAGGATTATTTTTCCTTCATGGCTGAGGTGATTAAAGATCTTCAAGATTTTAAAGGGTTATAATAAAGATAAATAGTAAACAATTGCTTCTACTGGTTGGCAAAACAACCAGCGGACACAAATTTAACAATCACACACAAGAGGGGAGGTTGGAAAAACGTCTTTACAGAGGGTGGTCAGAATGTGGAAGACGGGACCATGAATTATTTTATAAGCAAATAGATGTTGCTTGAAAAAGAGGAATGTTAAAGGGTGTGGAAACAAGCAGGAAGTGGGATTGAACAAGATAGCTCATTTGGGTAAAACACAGCCACAGACTTGATGGGCTGAGCGACCCGTTTCTGTGCTCTTATAACATTATGAATTTTGGATGGATTCAGTGGCATTAGTATTGTAAAGTAAATGGATTAATAAACCTTTCAAGGCTTCATTCTAAGTTTGGGAAGTCATCAGAATACTCAGTTGTATTACAGCCGTTAAAGCAATCCAAATCAACTGGTAGGTTACACATAAAAACAGAGCATACAGTAAAGTGACAATCTTTGCATATATGTAGGAAGTGCTGGTATCCACATTAAAATAATTTCTGGGAGCTTACAACCAATGCATCTCATGCAGACTAATGTCACCATAGATGGAAACCTTGGTAACTTCTTTTAAAGTCTTGAAACGATGTTTGTATTCCAACGAATGTTGACCATCCACAGCCACCTTGTACTGATTTGGTTCACCAAGAATCAGAATCTGGAGAATTTAAAAATAAATCGATTTATTACTTTCTAATTTTTATTGAGGTTGGTGCAATGAAGGGACTTATGAATAAAATTGAAACTCAGCACCTTTATCTTTATTAGAATTGTGTAAATGGTATAATTATTTGGGGATTCCATTGCATATCAGAGGATTTCCTTCGTAAATGATTGCAATGGACTCCTGCTTTGTGATTGGAGGACTGGGCCCATGTGATCCCACGGGACATTTCCAAACCGTCTGCACCCCTGGGATCTGTGGGCCTTTACGCTAACGTCTGTCTGGAGGCCTGAGACTGGACCTTTCTGCAGCCTGGATGCCTGGAGGTAGGTTCTCATTTGCATCATCCGGAGGTAGGCCTCCAATTGCAATTTCTACCCCATTGTGTTTTTTTTAAAAAGCATTTAAAAAAACAAGGCATTGCCAAACTGGCACAACTTAGAATACTCAGAAATGGATGGTTAATCAGTGAAGCTAAAATGTACCACTACGAAAGTTACAAACAGCATTACCCCTCCTCAACCTCTCTGCAGCCTTTGGCATGGTCGACAACACCAACCTGTTCCACCATGTCTCTTCAATGTCCAACTCAGCCGAACTGCCATTGCTGGTTTCCATATTTCCTATCCAATAATAACCAGAGCATCTCCAACAGTGGCTTTTCCTCCTACCTCCAGACTTTTACGTCTGGATTCCACAAGGGTCTATCATCCTTGGCCCCCTCCTTATCTTTTATCTATATTCTGCCCATTGGTGAAATCATCCGCTGACCTGGGGTCAGTTTCCACATGTACTCCGACAACACCTGGCTCTCCGGTTCTCGATCCCTCCATTGCCTCTGTGTTGTCAGACTGACACAAATGGATGGATTATTAGTGAAGTTAACAAATGTACCAAAGTTACAAGTGACATTTTCTGTAACATCATTATCCCTCCACAGCCTCTTTGTGTTGCCAGACTGCTTCTCCAACATCCAGTCTTTACCTGACAATCACACATACATTTCCATAGTAATCAAGAGGGGGATCCCTGGCTGATGTCCTTCCCTCCCTCCATCCATCCTTCCCAAATCAATGAAGTACTGAGGCCAAATATTTATTTTTATTTAATCACAGAATTTAACCCTCATTACCCTCGAGAACTCAGTTGTAGTGGTTTAATATGACTGAGTGGTTTACTAGACCATTTCAGAGGGCAGTTAAAAATCAACCAAGTTGATGACAACTAGATTTGCATGAAGGCCAGTTTGAGTTAGGATGTCAGGTTTCCTTCTCTAAAGGATATTGGTGAACCAGTTGCTTTTTTTTTTAAACTGGTAAAAACACTTTTTTTATACCCAGATGTTTGAAACAAAAACTGAATTGAAATTCTCAAATTGCCATGAATTGATTTGAAAAGACTTTATCTGGATTATTAGTCCAGGCCTCCGGATTACTATTGTAGTAACATAACCATGCTACCATATCTGTTGCCCACTTACCTGCACCATTCTGCTGAGATCAGCTGATTCACCACTGTTCAAAAATTAAACCCAGTTTGTATGGCTATTTATTAAGATCGTGGAGAATACAAAACATTTTAATATCTTAACATTTATGAGTTGGCTGATTCAACTGGGGCAACAGTAAGGGTTCCATAATTCCCACAGCACAACTGGATTAAGGATGGAAAAAAGCATGTTATCCCACTCAATCACAATCCAGGTGTTCTGTTCCCTCCTGAAAACCACATGCGAGATTGCTGGCTGCTTGGAGGAGTCCGTGTTCCACATATACGTGGAGTGCGAGAGGTTGCAGTCCCTCTTCCACTACTTGAAGGGGCTGCTCCTCGATTTTTTTTGGTTGCACTTCAGTCCCACGCTCCTGATCTGTGGTCACATGGTGTGTGGGGGGTGGGAGGTTGGGCAAGTCGTAAGACTACCTCGTAGGACTGCTCCTGGGCCTGACCATTAACAGGTCCAGGCAGCGGGTGGTTTGGCATGACTGTCTGCTTCTCTTCCACAGCTACATTTGCGGCAGGTGTCTGGAGATGGAGCACACGGTGTCCACCGGCATTCTTGAGGACTTCCATGACTGGTGGGCACTGGAGTGCATCATCACCCCGGGGAATAGAATTTTTTATTTAATTTAAGTTTCCTTTTAATTTTTGGTTAAGTTACAGTCCTTATTGGTTGTGCCCCTTTAAAAAGGGGGCACACGCTTAACTTTAAATTGGCAATTGCCAGTAAGCAGAAGAGTGAGCACAGGATGGGCCCCAAAAGGATTAGCAATGGAGGTCAGTAAGTACCGCAATGCAAAGTGGCTCAGAAATGTTCTATTTATAAAACTTACAAAATAAAATTGTAAGAAAGGAGTTCTGCATAATGTACAGGTTAAGTGCTTGTTGACACCAAAGTTAATGTAACAGTGAGTGAGGGGGGGACGATACATAAGCCATAGGCTTCTGAGAGCTCCATATCTGCAGTAGGGGTGCAACTTTAAGAAGTTATATAAAATGTCAGAATGACCAAGGCAAGGTAGTATAGCTCTAAGAAATTATTGACCTTAATTGCTTTTAAATCAGGAACAACTCCCAGCATGCAAGGATAAAAGGCAGTGAATTAGTTCAGTTGAAGAGAGAAAGGACCCGAGAGTGAGGAGGTATAGACTGGATCTTGCGGAAACATCTTTGGTGGTATTTCTCCAGCGACTTGAGGTGTCTACTGTACACGGTCCATGTTTCTGAGCCATACTGGAGAGTAATGCCTGTTGCTGCCTTGTTCGTCTAATTAACCACTGGGCCTGCTTTGGTGGTTTCAGAAGTGGGAGTTTGACACTCCGAGAAAGGCCAAGACCCACCATCATGGAGGCAATGCTGTGAGCATTCATGCAGACCTCATTGGCATAACAGGAGCAGACTAACAAGATGCTAGAACTCCAGCAAGAAACAAATTGGATCATGATGGCAAAAGTGGAAAGAACTGAGGCCAAGATTGAGCATTTGACGCAGAGACTGGTATCTGGATCCAAGGCGACAAACTCAGCCTGTTCGGCTGAGCTTGGTATGACAAAAGATGACTCCGGACGATGATATGGAGGCAAACCTTCTTGTCTTTGAACAATGTGCTGAGTGAGAAAAGTGGTCAAAAGAACAGTGGCCCAGGATTGTGATCCTTTTATTTTGGTAGGAGATGCCCAAAAGACTTGGAACCAAGGGGTGCAGCCTATACCCTGGCCCGTACTGGAGTAACCCCCATGGTGAGAGCTCGACTGTTTCAAGCCTGGGCCTATGAGGTGGTGAAACATCTGAGATCAGATGTACGACCTGATATAACTGGTAGTATAGCTTTAAAAATTGTTGACCTTAATTGTCTTTAATCAGGAATGACTCCCAGCCTGCAAGGATAAAAGGAAGGGAAATAATTCAGTTGAGGAGTTTGGAGAGGAAGGAGCAGAGAATGAGAAAGGTGTAGGCTAGAAAGTAATCCCTGTTACTGTCTTGTTCATTGCTGTACTTAAAGACGTAACTGCCGAGGGTTAATAAGCCTCACTTCTTTTCAGCTCTTTGTGTTTAACTAACCACTAGGTCAGATGCTACCTGACCGCTGAGATTTCCAGCATTTTCTATTTTTAGTTCAGATTCCAGCATCCGCAGTATTTTGCTTCAGTTTGTTAGATTAAATATTTTGTAATGTTTGCTGCTCTCTTTATCGTGGTCCTGAATTGCTGGCCCATTTCCAGGGTTGTGGTGGGAATGGCCCCACATGTGGCAACGAATGGAAGAACAGAGGGGCCACAAGAGTTCATCTCCTCCCTCCGATCACTTACCTGAAAGCCTTGGTCTCAGCCAAGGCCTTCTGCCCTGTACTGCTCCATTTTCTGAGTGCCTGTGGCCCTTTCAATGTCGTTCTTGCCTCTTCAGGTGCTTCAGCAGCGATCCTTTGGGCCACTGGCAAGAATCCAGAAAAAGCGTGCCAGGAATCCCAACCTAAAACTAGGCAAGGGTCGTGGCTGGGCAACATCCCTAGCCTCATGGGTCCCTGTCCTGAGTTTCAAATAATTTAACTTCATTTAAGCTTATTTATCTGGCATTACTAATGGGGGACAACGACAAAGAATCTAGGCTATGGAGTTAGCACATTATCGATTCACCTCTCGGATTGGGTTTGAGTTTAACCTAAATCAGGACTATTTCACTTACTTCAAATTTTTCTCCTGGTTTGAATGGAAACTTTAGTGCTTCCCTTTCTTCTCTACCCCACTGATTATTGATTCTGCTATTACGAACGAGTGCTTGACGGCCGTACTCATTAAAACGAGCGTTGAAGTGAAAAACAGTATCATTGCCGGAGTACACATCGATGCCAAACCTGTGAAAATAAAATGATTTAGGCAAATCACTTTTTTCCCCCTGTTATTGCATAGAATGTACAGCATGGAAGCATGCCATTTGGCCCAAGAGGTCTATGCCAGTGTGTACACTTCACACAAGCCTCCTCACATCCCTCTTCTTCTTACCCCATCATCATAATCTTCCGTTATTCTTCATTTAACAAATTAAAAAAACTAGCCCAAATTTTCAGATTGGTATTGAGGGCATAGGTTGCTTGCTGGAGTTTACAGGCATTGCCCTGGAAAGAGGGTGCAGCGTGACCCTACTCCCCTCTCGCCCCACCATCATGGACACCAATTCTGCCAGAATTTTGAGGGTCAACTTCATTTAACAATCTGGGGCAAGCTCCAGGCATCAGAATGCCGCTGATTTGGAATATACCTGTGAAGGCAGGAAATAACATGCTGCTACAAGACTTAAGGACCAGGCATCATTACCGGTTTCTGACCACCCAAAAAGCTCCTTTGCCAAAAAAAAACATCTACAAGGTCGGTTGCGGGACAGACAGCCCCCTGTTCATCCGGTGCTGCTGCAGGAGATCAGAGGAGAGAAGCCCTGTTTGGGATGCATCAACCTTTTCCCCCCCACCGCCCCCACCCCAGGCTCAGCTGCTCATGCCAATACAGATTGCCAGGGCAGCAAGTGCCAGCTCCAAAGCTTCATGCACTCTGTGCACCGTACTGAGTTATCAACCTTATTACTTATGCTGCATTTATATTATGTTATATTGTTGCTGAAATTAGTCCCAACTCTGGCAGCAGAAATCCCCCCCCCACCACCCCCCCATCCCCTCAAAAACCCAAAGCACTGATGGCGAAAAAATCTCCATCTGATACTTGATGTTGAAATCTGCCATTTCTCAGGCTCTCAAGCTACCAATACAAGCCAGCAATACCTCAGACCCCAGGCAAGTACCATGTGCACGAGTAGAAACTCTTATCAGCCAAGCTCCACACACTCCTACCAAATTCTTATGTATGTTATTTTTACACAAGATGTTATCCCAGCTAATATAAACTTTAAAATAGTACAGACAAAAATGCAGTACGAATGTGTTAAGCACGTTATGTGAATTTTGCCGGTCAGAATTTCTGCCCGATGATTGCTACTTGCAAGCAACTGTGTAATGTTGCACATGCAACATCGTGTTCACAACTGGCCTGTCTCCAAAATCCATTTAACAAGTTGTTTGGGGTAGAGTGAAATTTATATTGGACCTGATTTCTATGCAACGTCTCAAAGCATTTCACCTATTTCACTTTTGCATTTGCCCATTAAATGAATGAGTGCATCTTTCACTCATGAATGATAACCTGATATTGATTACATTACTGAGGTAGAGCAAAAATCGTGCAACAAACCTCTCAAATCACAGTTCACGTTTCAGCAATAAAATAAAATTAATGTCCGCTGGAAAAAAGTGAAAGCTGAATAGAAAATATTACTGGCCTCAGCCAATGTCCCCTGTAAGCTGCACTTTGTTCTGCGTGGCCTGCTTCTTTTAACGCACAGTCCTTTTAAATTTCTGCACCTGCGTGGTCTTTGCAATGTAAAAGCTGGTAAGCAACCTGCGTGGGACCGTTCAGATGACTGCGCAGGCTCGCATATTCGCAGAAACATTCTCAGCCAAAAGGTTAACTCATTTTTTTTGCTGACTAACCTGCTGTGCATTATGTTTTTGTTTAAGTAATTGAGCAAAATCCCATGTCAATTAACCCAAGCCAATATTTTTAGATAACAAATTATGCAGTGCTTCAATTTCCTTTCTCTGTATCTTCCAGATGTCACCCAGAAACAGATCATACTTTAATGCAACTGAGATGGGCTTTCAATCAATGTGCAGAGGGAGAGGGTGAGGGTTGGAATAAAGAGAGTTGGTACCTCCGGTCAAAGCAATGCAACAACTTTGGTTTTCCCGGCCCTTATTAAGGAGAAGCAGAGAAAATGCATGTGTGTGGCCAAGATTGGGCTCGGGTATCATGCGCCACTAGATAAAATAGTTTGTCAATACACATCGTCTAGGCTCATACAAGAAGAATGAGCATTTGGGAAATGTCACTGGCACGCAAGGAAAGCTAACTCAGCAATGGTCAGTCCCTGCAGCAGAGGGATGAAATAAAAACAAAACTAATTTCAAATGAGGGATCATGCAGACAAAGAAAGGAGCCAAGCGAGATTATGCCAAGGGGTTTAGCCACAATGAGGATACTGCCAACCAGAGAGACTAGGACCCCAAATTTCTCTCGATAAAGAGTTCATAGAATCATAGAAATTTACAGCACGGAAGGAGGCCATTTTGGCCCATCATGTCTGTCAGCCAACAAGAGGCTATCCAGCCTAATCCCACTTTCTTGCTCTAGGTCCGCAGCACTGCAGGTTACAGCACTTCAAGTGTAAATCGAAGTACTTTTTAAATGTGGTGAGGGTTTCTGCCTCTATCACCCTTTCAGGCAGTGAGTTCCAGACACCCACAACCCTCTGGGCGAAGAATTACTTTAAATTTATGACTGTGGATCCCTCTGCTAATGGAAATAGGTCCTTTCTATCCACCAAATCTAGGCCCCTCGTAATTTTATACACCTCAATAAGGTCTCCCCTCAGCCTCCTCTATTCCAAGGAGAACAAACTCAGCCTGCCCAATCTGTCCTCATAGCTAAGATTCTCCACACCCGGCAACATCCTCGTAAATCTCCTCTGTACCCTTTCCAATGCAATCACATCCTTCCTGTAGTGTGGTGACCAGAACTGCAAGCAGTACTCTAGCTGTGGCCTAACTAGTGTTTTATGCAATTCAAGCATAACCCCCCTGCTCTTGTATTCTATGCCTCGGCTAATAAAGGCAAGCATATCGGATGCCTTCTTAACCACCTTATCTACCTGGCCTGCTACCTTCAGGGATCTGTGGACATGTAATGCAAGGTCCTTTGTTCCTCTACACTTCAGTGTCCTACCATTTGCTCCAGTCGATGGTCTGCGGAGGTTTACATGAGAATTTCCTCAGTCTCTTCATTTGCATATCCATTGGAGTAGTGATTCACTTGAAACCCATGTAAAATGGGAGGTATGTACTGGAGTTCCAGACACCCACAACCCTCTGGGTGAAGAAATCTTCTACCAATTACTTTAAATTTATGATTGTGGATCCCTCTGCTAAGGGAAATAGGTCCTTTCTATCCACCAAATCTAGGCCCCTCGTAATTTGCAGAACTGCAGAACACCAAAGGGCAAAAAACGTTAGTGGGAGTTATGTACAGACCTCCAAACAGTAGTAGTGATGTTGGGGAAGGCATCAAACAGGAAATTAGGGGTGCATGCAATAAAGGTGCAGCAGTTATCATGGGTGACTTTAATATGCATATAGATTGGGCTAACCAAACTGGAAGCAATACGGTGGAGGAGGATTTCCTGGAGTGTATAAGGGATGGTTTTCTTGACCAATATGTCGAGGAACCAACCAGGGGGGAGGCCATCTTAGACTGGGTGCTGTGTAATGAGAGAGGATTAATTAGTAATCTCGTTGTGCGAGGCCCCTTGGGGCAGAGTGACCATAATATGGTGGAATTCTGCATTAGGATGGAGAATGAAACAGTTAATTCAGAGACCATGGTCCAGAACTTAAAGAAGGGTAACTTTGAAGGTATGAGGCGTGAATTGGCTAGGATAGATTGATGAATGATACTTAAGGGGTTGACAGTGGATGGGCAATGGCAGACATTTAGAAACCGCATGGATGAACTACAACAATTGTACATCCCTGTCTGGTGTAAAAATAAAAAAGGGAAGATGGCTCAACCGTGGCTATCAAGGGAAATCAGGGATAGTATTAAAGCCAAGGAAGTGGCATACAAATTGGCCAGAAATAGCGTGAACCTGGGGACTGGGAGAAATTAAGAACTCAGCAGAGGAGGACAAAGGTTTTGATTAGGGCAGGGAAAATAGAGTACGAGAGGAAGCTTGCAGGGAACATTAAGACGGACTGCAAAAGTTTCTATAGATATGTAAAGAGAAAAAGGTTAGTAAAGACAAACGTAGGTCCCCTGCAGTCAGAATCAGGGGAAGTCATAATGGGGAACAAAGAAATGGCAGACCAATTGAACAAGTACTTTGGTTCGGTATTCACTAAGGAGGACACAAACAACCTTCCGGATATAAAAGGGGTCAGAGGGTCTAGTAAGAAGGAGGAACTGAGGGAAATCCTTATTAGTCGGGAAATTGTGTTGGGGAAATTGATGGGATTGAAGGCCGATAAATCCCCAGGGCCTGATGGACTGCATCCCAGAGTACTTAAGGAGGTGGCCTTGGAAATAGCGGATGCATTGACAGTCATTTTACAACATTCCATAGACTCTGGATCAGTTCCTATCGAGTGGAGGGTCGCCAATGTAACCCCACTTTTTAAAAAAGGAGGGAGAGAGAAAACAGGGAATTATAGACCGGTCAGCCTGATATCAGTAGTGGGTAAAATGATGGAATCAATTATTAAGGATGTCATAGCAGCGCATTTGGAAAGAGGTGACACGATAGGTCCAAGTCAGCATGGATTTGTGAAAGGGAAATCATGCTTGACAAATCATCTGGAATTTTTTGAGGATGTTTCCAGTAGAGTGGACAAGGGAGAACCAGTTGATGTGGTATATTTGGACTTTCAGAAGGCTTTCGACAAGGTCCCACACAAGAAATTAATGTGCAAAGTTAAAGCACATGGGATTGGGGGTAGTGTGCTGACATGGATTGAGAACTGGTTGTCAGACAGGAAGCAAAGAGTAGGAGTAAAATGGGTACTTTTCAGAATGGTAGGCAGTGACTAGTGGGGTACCGCAAGGTTCTGTGCTGGGGCCCCAGCTGTTTACATTGTACATTAATGATTTAGACGAGGGGATTAAATGTAGTATCTCCAAATTTGCGGATGACACTAAATTGGGTGGCAGTGTGAGCTGCGAGGAGGATGCTATGAGGCTGCAGAGTGACTTGGATAGGTTAGGTGAGTGGGCAAATGCATGGCAGATGAAGTATAATGTGGATAAATGTGAGGTTATCCACTTTGGTGGTAAAAACAGAGAGACAGACTATTATCTGAATGGTGACAGAATAGGAAAAGGGGAGGTGCAACGAGACCTGGGTGTCATGGTACATCAGTCATTGAAGGTTGGCATGCAGGTACAGCAGGCGGTTAAGAAAGCAAATGGCATGTTGGCCTTCATAGCGAGGGGATTTGAGTACAGGGCAGGGAGGTGTTGCTACAGTTGTACAGGGCCTTGGTGAGGCCACACCTGGAGTATTGTGTGCAGTTTTGGTCTCCTAACTTGAGGAAGGACATTCTTGCTATTGAGGGAGTGCAGCGAAGGTTCACCAGACTGATTCCCGGGATGGCGGGACTGACATATCAAGAAAGACTGGATCAACTGGGCTTGTATTCATTGGGGTTCAGAAGAATGAGAGGGGATCTCATAGAAACGTTTAAAATTCTGACGGGTTTAGACAGGTTAGATGCAGGAAGAATGTTCCCAATGTTGGGGAAGTGCAGAACCAGGGGTCACAGTCTAAGGATAAGGGGTAAGCCATTTAGGACCGAGATGAGGAGAAACCTCTTCACCCAGAGAGTGGTGAACCTGTGGAATTCTCTGCCACAGAAAGTTGTTGAGGCCAATTCACTAAATATATTCAAAAAGGAGTTAGATATAGTCCTTAATACTAGGGGAATCAAGGGGTATGGCGAGAAAGCAGGAATGGGGTACTGAAGTTGCATGTTCAGCCATGAACTAATTGAATGGCAGTGCAGGCTCGAAGGGCCGAATGGCCTACTCCTGCACCTATTTTCTATGTTTCTATGAGTGCATGAAAATTAGAGTGCAGCCTTTAAAAGATCAGTTCTGGCTGAAGATTGCAGTAGCAGCTGGGGAAGCAGCGGTTAAGCCTGGCTCATTTAGCTAAGTATCAGCTCGCTCGACTGCAGGTTGTCGTTAATGTTATTGTGCCATTTGTCAAGAATGTCTAGCACAGGCAGCCAAACAAGGGACCAGGGCATAGCACAGAGGTAGAGAAGAGGGCACAATTTCTTAGAAACAGACCTGTAAACCCTCCTGGGTGAAAGTGAGCTCTAGAGACACAGACTACTGGGTGTTCAGGCCAGGAGACCTCCAAAAATGTCAAATGAGTGCCAACTCCCTCACCCCTAGGACTGCAGACCAGTGCCACAAAAAATTCAATGACCTGACCAGCCACTACAAGTTAATACACCTATCACTCTGCACTTCTTCCTTGTACACCAGCATACTCTTCACTCGCAAAGTAACAGCTGTACAACTAACCCTCTGCAATACACTCTGGTTAAGCAGGGCACGAACTGAGGATCCTACATTATGGCTATCCAAGTACCCCCCTACTCCTCATCACCCAACACCAATTACTTACATGCACATCCCTAAAACGCTTTCCTCCATTTTAAGAGAATGATCCCATTGCGTTTCTTACATTAGCTCTCCCATGCCACTTTGCTGGAGCAAATGCTGCACAATGCCAGAGAGGCAGGCCACCAGAGGGGACATCCCCAATCTGAAGCACCTCATAATCTACAAGAAGGTGGTCTTTGAGATCATGGGGAGACATTTTTGCTCTTGCTATCAGGGATGATGAGGTCAGAGGAATATTGCCGGTGCCAGGTTAATGATTGAACACCTCCACTATTACCATAGTATTCCCAGGACGAACCACACAGCCACAAGCTTCCACCCCTTTCTCTGTCCCCTGAATCCCAAGCAGCCAATATTCATTCATACTTAGCTTCAATCCTCATTTCCTGTAAATCTACCACAGCAATAGGGGAGAGGAAGGGCACAGGAAGAGGAGCAGCAGGGCATAAATGTCTTCCTTGTTGACTAGAATGATCAACTTGCATCCTATAGCGCCTTTAACATGGTAAAACATCGCAAGCCGCTTCACAGGAGCATTATAAAACAAGATTTGACACCGAGCTACATAAGGAGATATTGGGGTAGATGCTTGGTCAGAGGTGGGTTTTAAGGAGCTTCTTAAAGGAGGAAAGAGAGGCAGAGAGGTTTAGGGATTGTAATTCCAGAGCTTAGGGCCTTGGCAGCTGAAAGCACAGCAACCAATGGTGGAGCGATTAAAATCGTATGAGAAAATTAGAGGAGTGCAGATATCTTGCAAGGTGGCGGAGCTGGAAGAGATTAGAGATATGGAGGGGGCGAGGCCAGGGAAGGAATTGAAAACAAGGATGAGAATTTTAAAATCTGGCACTGCTTAACCAGGAGCCAATGTAGGTCAACAAGGTGATGGGTGAACGGGACTTGGTGTGAGTTACGACATGGGCAGCAGAGTTTTGGCTGACCTCAAGTATACAGAGTGTAGAACATGGGAGGCTGGCTAGGAGTGCATTGGAATAGGCAAGTCTAGACGTAACAAAGGCATGCATGAGGGCTTCAGCAGCAGATGAGCTGAGGCAGGGCGGTGTCGTGGGATATTCTGGAGGTGGAAATAGGAGGTCTTACTCATGGCGTGGAAGTGTGTTCGGAAACCCATTTCAGGATTAAATATGACACCATGGTTAAATCATGACGAGGCACATGAGGAGGAGGACCAGGCTACAATGGAGTCCATGGAGCATGAATCTGCCTCATTTTCCCAATCTCTTAATGTCATCCTCTGCATCAGCTTCTTTAGCACATCCACACACCAGCTCAGACACTTTCACTCTGTTGGGGGGAGGGGGTGGGTGGGGGGAATTAGATAATATCAGTGATGATGTGGTATCAGGTGATTCATGGGAGCACGAGGTAGTTGAGGTATGGCAAGTAGGCACGAATGTGCCACCTTCCTAGCAGAGGAAAAAACTGCCCAAAGCTTTAGAGTCATGGGTCTCTGAACTCATAGGTACTTCCCTGAAAAGAAAGATGCTCAAGAAAAATAATTTCTAAGTACAGGCTCAGAGGTCAGTCTCTAAGGATCTGCAGCAACTGTCACTCTCTAGTCTAGAAAAGCTTTCTCTTTGTTGCCGAAATCAATGGAGCGCGTGGCAACTTCATTGAAATTGCAGCAGACCCCCAACTAAGAAGTATCGAGGGACCAATGGAATGCAAGTCATTTTCAATCTTCTGTCATGCAGGCAATCGATCCCTTCCAGGATTAAATACTTTTGGCAGTCAAAGTTTTGGGGCCTTTCACCAGTTTTAAAGAGATCCACCCATGGCCCACTCACTGGAAAATGGCAGGACAGAAAACAGAGGCAGAATTCGGGTTCCACACGATTTTCCGATTTCACAGCTGGCAATCCATCCCTGTTGGGCCCAGGACCCAACTGGAACTGCAGCACTTGTGTTCAAGCTCACATATTAAAAATGGCCATGTGAATGAAGAACCAGAGGACCACAACATCTATGCAAGTGCATCCCAGCAAAATTGAGCACCTTCAAGGGAAGAGTCAGGGGAGATAATATAGGAACAGGAGTAAGAATAGAAGGATAGAGAGGATGAACGCATGGCTGGCGAGTTGGTGTAGGAGGGAGGGCTTTAAATTCCTGAGGCATTGGGACCGCTTCTAAGGGAGATGGGACCTGTACAAACCGGACGGGTTGCACCTCAACAGTGCCGGGACCAATATCCTTGAGGGGAGATTTGCTAGTGCTGTCGGGGAGAGTTCAAACTAGCTTGGCAGGGAGATGGGAACTTGAGAACAAATTCAATAGGGAAGGAAGTAAAGCTGAAATTGGAAAGCAAGAATGTAGAAAGTGAATCTGTAAGACAGAGGAAACAAGGGTATAGTAATCAAGGAGGTCTTCCTGTGCTAAATGGTATATACTTCAATGCAAGGAGTATAGCAAATAAGGCAGATGAGCCGAGAGCACAGGTAGACACTTGGGAGTATAACATTATAGCCATTACGGAGACATGGTTGAAAGAGGGGCAGGTTTGGAAACTAAATATTCCTGGTTACAGGATTTTTAGACAAGACGGAGAGGGTGGTAAAAAGGGAGAGGGGGTCGCGGTATTGATTAAAGAAACTATTACAGCGGTGAGGAGGGGTGATATGTTAGAGGGATCACCAAATGAAGCCGTATGGGTCAAACTGAAAAATAAAAAAGGGGCAATCACACTGCTGTATTACAGACCCCCAAACAGTGGGAGGGAGATAGAAGAGCAAATATGTAGGCACATTTCTATGAAGTCCAAAAACCACAGGGCAGTAATAGTAGAGGATTTCAACTTTCCTAATATTGATCGGGATAAATATAGTGTGAAGGGTCTAGAGGGTGCCGAATTCTTAAAATGCATTCAAGAGAACTTCAGTATGTAACAAGCCCAACTCCGGAGGGGGGCGGTTCTGGATTTAGTTTTGGGGAATGAAGCTGGTCAGGTGGAGGGGGTCTCAGTGGGAGAGCACTTAGGTGCCAGTGACCATAATTCAGTCAGATTCAAGGTAGTTATGGATGAGGACAAGGAATGACCAAGAATAAAAGTCCCAAATTGGGGAAAAGCTAACTTTGCTAAGTTGAGAAGTGATTTGGCCACAGTGGACTGGAAACAGCTACTTGTCGGAACAGTGGGAGGCATTCAAGGAGAAGATCCGGAGGGCTCAGGCCAAGTGCCCTTAAAGAAAAAGGGTGGGAATAACAATTCTAGAGCCCCCTTGCTTTTTGTGGTATACATCAATGATCTAGATTTGAATATAGGAGGTGTGATTAAGAAGTTTGCAGATGACACTAAAATTGGCTGTGTGGTTGATAATGAAGAAGAAAGTCATGGACTGCAGGAGAATATCAATCTACTAATCAGGTGGGCAGAACAGTGGCAAATGGAATTTAATTTGGAGAATGTGAGGTAATTCATTTGGGCAGGACTAATAAGGAAATGGTATACACATTAAATGGAAGGCCACTGAGAAGTGTAGATGAACAAAGGGACCTTGGAGTGCTTGTCCACAGATCCCTGAAAGTAGCAGGCCAGGTGGTTAAGAAGGCATACGGAATGCTTGCTTTTATTGGCCGAGGCATAGCATACAAGACCAAGGTGGTTATGCTTAAATTGTATAATACTCTGGTTAGGCCACAGCTGGAATACTGCATGCAGTTCTGGTCACCCCCCTATTATAGGTAGGACGTGATTGCAATGGAAAGGATGCAGAGGAGATTTACGAGGATGCTGCCTGGAATGGAGAATCTTAGCTATGAGGACAGATTGGATAGGCTGGGTTTGTTCTCATTGGAACAGAGGAGGCTGAGAGGAAACCTCATTGAGGTGTATAAAATTTTGAGGGGCCTGGATATAGTGGATAGCAAGGGCCTATTTCCCTTGGTGGAGGGGTCAATTACGAGGGAACATAGTTTTAAAGTAGTTGGTGGAAGGTTTAGAGGTGATTTGAGGGGAAGCCTCTTCACGCAGAGGGTTATGGGGGTCTGAAACTCACTGCCTGGAAGGGTGGTAGAGACAGAAACCCTCACCACATTTAAAAGGTGCTTGGTTGGCACTTGAAATGCCGCAACCTGCAGGGTTACGGACCTAGAGCTGATGTGGGATTAGACTGGATAAGCTCTTGTTGGCTGGCACAGATATGATGATAAGTATTTCAGGGAATCGATTACGACCAGGGTGATCTCCTGGACGGGTCGGAGAGAAATTTTCCAAGATTTTTTCCCCCCCAATTGGCCTTGGTTTTTACCTTTTTTTTTTGCTTCCCCAGGAGATTGCATGACTCTGGTTGGGGTGGAGTGTAAACTGTTGCGAAGCATGGGGTATCGCAGTTGTGTGGGTGGACTAGCTGAGCCGGATGCTCTTTACCTTTCCGCCATTGTTCATAGGTTTATATGTAACCTTCAGGGCTGCTGATCGAGGGCCGTGTGGCTCTTTGTTGGTCGGCGCAGACACGATGAGCTGAAATGGCCTCGTTCTGCGCTGTTGATTTTTATGTTTCTAAGCCATTTAGCCCTCGAGCCTGTTCTGCCATTCAGTGAGATCATGGCTGATCTGTGACCTAACTCCATATACCCACCTTTGTCCCATATCCCTTAATTACTTTGGTTAACAAAAAGCCAGCAATCTCAGATGTAAAATGAACAATTGATCTAGCATCAATTGCCGTTTGCGGAAGAGAGTTCCAAACTTCTACCACCCTTTGCGTGTAGAAGTGTTTCCTAACTTCATTCCTGAAAGGCCTGGCACTAATTTTTAGGCTGTGTCCCCTAGTTCTAGACTCCCCAAACAGTGGAAATAGTTTCTCTTCATCTACCTTATCTGTTCCACTTAATATCTTAAACTTGGATCAAATCATTCCTTAATCTTCTAAATTTCAGGAAATACAACCCTAGTTTGTGTAATCTCTCCTTGTAATTTAACCATTTGAGTCCAGGTATCATTCTGGTAAACCTATGCTGCACTCCCTCCAAGGCCTATATATCCTTCCTAAGGTGTGGTGCCCAGTAGTGCTCACAGTACTCCAGGTGTGGTCTAACCAGGGCTTTGTGTAGCTGTAGTAAACTTCTACCCCATTGTATTCCAGTCCTCTAGATATAAAGGCCAGCATTCCATTAGGCTATTTCATTACTTTCTGTACCTTCCCATGACATTTTAATAAGATTACGTAATCTTCATTTTCTTTACTATTATGTGAACATCTAACAATTGACCAATATTATTGCATAAGTTGGAACTGTAAATGAATGGTACAATATTCAATGAATTTTAAAATAAAAAGGTTTCATCCACATCAAAATTTACCTGTCAACATTCTTTTTGATAGTCCCGCTAATCTTGATCATTTTTTGTGGCATCCAACCTCCTGGGATATCAATGTTGTAAGGTAATGGCTGTAAATACCAAAATAAAAAGGTTAAATGTTATGAATAGGGAATGTAAAGATTTGCCAGTAGCTGTGGCATCACTATTCTATTTATATTGTAGAACATCCAGTGAAAACAGTTCTGAATTATGACTAGTTTCACAGTGTGCCAAATTCATCTCCAGGATAGATTCAGACACGAACAAAAGACAATGCACGTTGGAGTTTTTAGCAGTTTAGCTTCTCACTTTCTTTTTATATTGAAGGAAGGTGCATACACACTGATTAGGTTTTTTTAAAAAAAGGCACATGGATTGGTCATACAAGTGGTTCGAGTGTGCCACTCATCCAGAATAAAATGGCAATTCCAAGCAGAATTCCTCCCCTCCCCTCCCAGCAAGACATTGACTCATCCCCTGTAGAGGGTGCTGCACTAAAATAGCTCTGTAATTAAAGTAAGTTCCAGTGAAAAATCCCATAGAAAGGCTATGTGCAAGTGTAATGAATGGCTAGTGCTGTTCGTTTGTAAACTAAGAGCAAAATCCGGCCCATCGACTTCAATATCCTTTCTATAATTGGATAACCAAAACTGTACACAGTACTCTAACTGGTCTAACAAATGTTTTGTATCATTACTTATTCTTGTACTTTATGTCCTTATTTATAAAACCCAAAATTATCGTGCCCTTTTTAATGGCTTTATCTACCTGCAATTGTACTTTTGGGAAATGATGTATTAAACCACTAGTTCTCTGTTTATCCTGCAGCGTCTTTTCATTGTGTATACTCCCATTTCCTGTTTTTCCTCCTAAAATGCATTTCTGTACACTTATCCATACTAGCTTGCATCAACCCTCTTCCAATTCCACAAACATAAGAACATAAGAAATAGGAGCTGGAGTAGGCCATATGGCCTCTTGAGCCTGCTCCGCCATTCAATAAGATCATGGCGGATCATTGATCTCAACTCCACTTTCCCGCCCCATCTTCATATCTCTTGATTCCTCTTGACTCCAAAAATCTATCTACCTCAGCCTTAAATATATTCAGAGACTCAGCATCACAGCCCTCTGGGGCAGAGAATTCCAAAAATTTACAACCCTCTGAGTGAAGAAATTCCTCTGCATCTCTGTCTTAAATGGCCTCCCCCTTATCCTGAGACTGTTCCCGATAGTCCTAGACACTCCAGCCAGTGAAAACAACCTCTCAGCATCTATGCTGTCAATCCCCTTCAGAATCTTGTATGTTTCAATGAGATCATCTCTCATTCTTCTAAATGCCAGAGAGTATAGGCCCATTCTACACAATCTCACACCTTAAGACAGCCCTCCCATCCCAGGAATCAGTCTTGTGAACTTCCGTTGTATTGCCTCCAGGGCAAGTATATCCTTCCTTAGATAAGGAGACCAAACCTGTACGCAGTACTTCTCACCAAGGCCCTGTACAATTGTTACATGACTTCCTTACTTATACTCCAAACCCCTTGCAATAAAAGACAACATGCCATTTGTCTTTTGCCTTCCTTATAGCTTGCTGTACCTGCATGCTAGCTTTCTGTGTTTCTTGCACAAGAACACCCAAATTTCTCTGAACACCAACATTTAAAAATTTCTCACCCTTTAAAAAATATTGTTTTTCTATTCTTCCTATCAAAATGAATAACCTCACATTTCCCTAAATTATACTCCATCTGCCACCTTACTGCCCACTCACTCACTCAATCTATTTATATCTTTTTGCAGACGCTTTGTGTTCTCCTCACAGCTTACTGTCCGACTTAGCTTTGTATCGTCAGCAAACTTGGATACATTACACTCGCTCCCTTCATCTAGGTCATTAATATAGATTGTAAATAGCTGAGGCCCCACCACTGATCCTTGCGGCACCCCACTAGTTAGTGCTCAGCTAGGTACTGCTCAGTTTGTGGGGTGCGAGGTAATTACAATATTTCAGCTCAGTGTATGGGAGAGCTCAAATGTGGATTGGGAGCTTCCTTCCTTCCACTCTGTTTCTCTCCACAGGGAAGAAAGCGTGGTTGAGGGTCATGCGTGATTGGAACCTTCTGTGCACATGCACTGCCACAATGTCAAGATTGCATGTGCCTGCGCGGCTTTATTGGGGACGATGTTTAAGCTCCACCCGCAGTTCATGCAAATAATCGCTCCGTAGAAGGATATGTTGATAGGGCGAAATAAAGTAAGGCGGGACGAGGCTCGTATGGAGCACAAAAACTGGCATAGACCTGCTGGGCCAAATGTCCGGATTTTGTGCATAAAATTCAATGTAATTCTATGTAGTATCTGTGCTCACCAGGGAGAGGGGGACCAAAGCACAGGAGAGGGAATTCAATGT
Organism: Pristiophorus japonicus; assembly: GCF_044704955.1. Lineage (NCBI taxonomy): Eukaryota > Metazoa > Chordata > Chondrichthyes > Pristiophoridae > Pristiophorus > Pristiophorus japonicus. The sequence goes on from NC_091980.1 coordinate 236,504,596, forward strand.
GCGGTTGGGGTATGATCATGATATAAAGGCTGCAACAGCATTCAGCTGACAAGGGTGGTGCTGTTGTCGTTTGGCAGACCGACTTCTACCTTGCAGAGGCTAATCGCCAACTCTGACACCTCCTCCTACCTCCCCCTGGACCATGACCCCACCACTGAACATCAAGCCATTATTTTCCAGACCGTCACTGACCTCATCTCCTCTGGAGATCTTCCCTCTACAGCCACCAACCTCATAGTTCCCCAACCCCACACAGCCTGCTTCTACCTCCTTCCCAAGATCCACAAACAGGACTGCCCCAGTAAACCCATCGTTCCAGCCTGTTCTTGCCCCATAGAACTTATTTCTTCCTATCGCGATTCTATTTTTTCTCCCCTTGTCCACTCTCTATCCATCTACATCCGCAACTCCTCCGGCACCCTCCACCACTTTAATAGTTTCCAGTTTCCTGGCCCCAACCGTCTCCTGTTCACCATGGACGTCCAATCCCTCTACACTTCTATCCCCCAGCAGGATGGTCTGAGAGCGCTCCGCTTCTTCCTCAAGCAGAGTTCCAACCAGTCCCCATCCATCACCACCCACCTCCGCCTGACTGAACTAGTTCTCACATTGAACAACTTCTTCTTTAACTCCACTCACTTCCTCCAAATTAAAGATGTTGCTATGGTAATCCGCATAGGTCCTAGCTGTGCCTGCCTTTTTGTGAGATATGTGGAACATTCTTTGTTCCAGTCCTACTCGGGTCCCCCTCCCTCACTTCTTTTTCTAGTACATTGATGACCGTATCGGTGCAGTTTCCTGCTCTCACCCTGAACTAGAAAATTTCCACCCTTCCCTCACCTTCACATGGTCCACCTCCGACTCTTCCCTTCTCCGACTTCTCTGTTCCATTTCTGGGGATAGGCTATCCCGTAAGGACTCCATTCCATTCTCCCAGTTTCTCTGTCTCTGTCACAGCTGTTCTGATGACGCTAGCTTTCACACTAGTGCCTCTAACACATCTTCCTTTTTCCTCAACCAAGAATTCCCCTCCACTGTGGTTAACATGGACCTCTATCGTGTTCATTCTATTTCCCACACCTCTGCTCTCACCCCTTCCCCTCCCTCTCAGAACCACGACAGGGTTCCCCTTGTCCTCACCTTTCACCCCACCAGCTTCCACATTCAACGGATCATCCTCCAGCATTTCCACCACCTCCAGTGTGATCCCACCACCAATCACATCTTCCCCTCCCCTCTCAGCATTCCGAAGGGACCGCTCCCTCCGCGACATCCTGGTCCATTTTGCAGTCACCCCCACGCCTTCCCACGGCACCTTTCTGTGCAAGCGCAGGAGATGCAACACCTGCCTTTTTACCTCCTCCCTTCCCACTATCCAGGGTCCCAAACACTCCTTCCAGGTGAAACAGTGATTTACTTGTACTTCTTTCAATTTAGGGTACTGTATTCGCTGCTCACGATGTGGTCTCCTCTACATTGGGGAGAACAAACGCAGATTGGATGACCGCTTTGCGGAACACCTCCATTCAGTCCGTAAGCGTGTCCCTGAGCTTCCGGTCGCCTGTCACTTTAATTCCCTGCTCCACTCCCACTCACTCAGACACCTTCGTCCTCGGCCTCCTACAATGTTCCAATGAAGCTCAACGCAAGCTCGAGGAACAGCACCTCATCTTTTGTTTAGGCACTTTACAGCCTTCTGGACTTAACATCGAGTTCAACAATTTCAGATAACCTCCGCCCATTTTTGGCTCCCTTCCCCCGATCTTATTTTTCTCTCTCTTTGTCTCCAATGGCAGCTAGACATTAATCCGCCATTCACACCCCATCTTGACTAACCTTTTTCTAACTTCTATCATTACCATTTCAATTCGGCCCATCATCTCTTTTGTGTCTCTAATCTCTCCTGCCTTCCACCCTATCACAGACCTTCCCTTTTGTTCTTTCTTCTGCTCCCCTTCCAGTGCTCCTTCAGAATCTGTTCTTTTCGAACACTCACTAGTTCTGACGAAGGGTCATCGATCTGGATCGTTAACTCGGTTTTTCTCTCCACAGATGCTGCCTGACCCGCTGAGATTTCCAGCAAGTTCTGTTTTTATTTCAGGTTCCTGCATCCACAGTTTTTGCTTTTGTATCAGCATTTATTGCCCAACTCTAATTGCCCTCGAGAAGGTGGTGGTGAACTGTTGTAATCCTTGTGGTGAAATAACTCCCACAGTTCTGTTAGGGAGGAAGTTCCAGGATTTTGACCCAGAGACGATGAAGGAACGGTGATATATTTCCACGTCAGGATGGTGTGTAACTTGGAGGGGAACTTGCAAATGATGGTGTCCCCATGCGCCTGCTGCCCTTGTCCTTCTAGGTGGTAGAGGTCGCGGGTTTGGGAGGTGCTGCCGAAAAAGCCATGGCGAGCTGCTGCAGTGCATCTTGTAGATGGTACACACTGCAGCCACGGTGCTCTGGTGGTGAAGGGAGTGGATGGGGTGCCAATCAAGTGGGCTGCTTTGTCCTGGATCATGTTGAGCTCCTTGAGTGTTGTCAGAGCTACACTCATCCAGGCAAGTGGAGACTATTCCATCATACTCCTGACTTGTGCCTTTTAGATGGTGTAAAGGCTTTGGGAAGTCAGGGGGTGAGACACTTGCCGCAGAATACCCAGCTTCTGACCTGCGCTTGTAGCCAAAGTACTTATGTGGCTGATCCAGTTAAATTTCCGGTCAATGGTGACCCCTCAGAATGTTGATGCTGGGGGATTTGGCGATGGTAAGGCTGTTTAATGTCAAGGGCGGTGGTTAGACTCTCTCTTGTTGGAGATAGTCATTGCCTGGCACTTGTGTGGCACGAATGTTACTTGCCACTTATCAGCCCAAGCCTGAATGCCATCCAGGACCTGCTGTATTCAGGCATGGCCTGCTTCATTATCTGAGGAGTTGCGAATGGCACTGAACACTACGCAATCATCAGTGAATATCCCCACTCTGACCTTATGATGGAGGGAAGGTCATTGATGAAGCAGCTGAAGATTGTTGGGCCCAGGACACTGCCCTGAGGAACTCCTGCAGCGATGTCCTGGGGCTGAGATGATTGACTTTCAACAACTGAAACCATCTTCCTTTGTGCTAGGTATGACTCTAACCACTGGAGAGTTTTCCTCCCGATTCCCATTGACTTTTGTGTTCCATATGGCTGGATTTTTGTAACAAGCCTTATGACCATAAGTGTAATTGCCTCTGCTGCAAACTCCACTTCCTCCATCTCCTCCTTGCTCCTGACCGCCCAACTCTCCTATCCACTTTACTCCTATCCCTATCACTCTCACTCTGCATTTTTTTCTTGACCTCTCCAAGTCCCATATTCTGTTCCCTCAACACCCTCCCCACTCAAGTACCCCTCCTGGCCAACATACTCATCAACAATATTACTGGCTCCCTTTCCTAAATGCTGTTAAGATGCCCACCTCCACCTGTCAACCACTCCATCTACTACCCAATGTCTAAACTGACTTTCCTCTTGCTCTAAGGTCCTCAAATATGCTTAGCCTCTTAGCTCTACAATCAGCTCTTCCAAAACTTCCTGTTCAAAATTCTTCAGTAGAGTTTCAACCATACAGCACCAAGATTGTGTTAGGGCTGTAGATGATGCTTGTCTGCTTCAGGCAGATCTTAATGTGTTGGGAAATTGGGCTCGTGACTGGCAAATGATATATAACTTAGATAAGTTATGCATGTGGGCAGGGCAAATGCTCAACATTCACACAACCTTCAGGGAAATGCATTAAAGAAAGTGGAGATAGAATGAGATTTGGGCAGTCTACTGCATACATCTTTAAAGAATCATGAGCAAAACCGTGAAGCGATAGCTAGGACAGACAGGGTGTTGGGGTGTAACCCTAGGACAATTGAGTACAGGATGAGGCATGCTATTTTGTCCTTGTGCAAGACCTTGGTCAGACGTCACTTGGAATACTGTGTCCAGTTCCGGTTTCCTCACATGGTGGGTGATATTGATGCTTTGGACATGGTACAGAGGAGGGCCACTAGACCAAGGTTAAAGCATCTTAGTTATCAAGATGGGTAAAAAAAAGTTGGGACTCTGCACTTTAGAGAAGCATAGACTTAGAGGTGCTCTGATTGAGGTTTATAAGACAATGAAGGGAATAGATTTTGTTGCAATTGATAGTTTGTTCCAATTAAAATAGGTTAGGGAGGAGCAGGGATCACACATTTAAGTTGTATAAGGCCAGATCTAGGTTAGATGTCTGGAAATGGTTGAAGAATAGTGGACCTCTCTGGAACAGGCTGCCATCTCATGCAGTGGATTCTGATTTGCTGAATTCCTTCAAGCGGGAGGTGGACCTGTTTCTGACTGGGACGGAGATCATCTCTTACAGAAGGTAGACACTGCAGGGAACTCTGGGTCAGAGTGATCTCCTGGACTAATTTTAATTGCCTACATGGGTCAGAGAGGAATTACCCGGATTCTTCCCTCCCCCCAAATTGGCCTGGGTTTTTTTAAGCTGTTTTTTTGCCTCTCCCAGGAGATCACATGGTTTCGGGTGAGGTGGAGTATATATATTGTGATACACAAGCTATTGCAATTGTGTGGGACAGGCTTGATGGATCAGAGAGTCTTACCCGTCCATCATTGTTCGTACGTTTGTAAGACAACCTGGCCAAAAACATGAATGACATCCTGAGAGACTGGATCATACAGCATGACCTTCTAGAAACCTCTACACAGCATTTTATACAGCGACAATGACACTCTCCTCTATTGCCTCTCATCTGTTGCCCAGTTCCACAGGATTGCCCCCATTATGGTTTCACTCCTACTTCTCTAATGACTTCTCTTCCTGCCTCTGTACTTCTCAAAATGCATATTTTCAACTCAACTTTCAGTTCCCTTTCCTAATTCTTCTATCAAGGCCGGCACCTAATGCTTTATCTATTTAATCTCACCCTCGACTCCCACCCACTGTATGGAATTTCTTGTGATGTTTTCTATGTTAAAGGCACTATATAAATACAAGTTGTTACTATAATGCATGTTTGATCAAAACAAGAGAATGGAACAGAAATTTGATCCACATACAAGACATAGCTACAAAAGTGCAAAAGACTAAAACATCTGAGATTTGTGGATTCTCAATTAGAGTTGCACGTAGCTCACACTGGGAAAACATGATCTACAACTCATTGAACACACAACATACATTACTAACTTATTTCAAAGAAAACCAATACTTACCAACACAGCACCTTTTTGTTGACCAGGTTGATGAGGGGCTCCAGGTGGACCAGGACAGGGCTGTTGAGGTGGACCATAAGGGCCAGGCTGCCCAGGCCAAGGTCCAGGCTGTCCAGGCTGTCCAGGCCAAGGTCCAGGCTGTCCAGGCTGCCCAGGCCAAGGTCCAGGCTGTCCAGGCTGTCCAGGCCAAGGTCCAGGCTGTCCAGGCTGTCCAGGCCAAGGCCCAGGCTGTCCAGGCCCAGGCTGCCCAGGCTGTCCAGGCCAAGGCCCAGGCTGCCCAGGCTGAGGCTGCCCAGGCTGTCCAGGCCAAGGCCCAGGCTGCCCAGGCCATCCTGGCTGTGGATTTGTAGCACCAGCATTCAATGTGGCAGCACTTGAGGCATCAGGACCCAATGCAGCTTCCAACTAAAACAGAAATAGATATGGATTTTTTAAGCTGACCATAGGATAGGAACATATAAGTATATAAAAATAATTAATGCAATATAAATACATAAGGAAGCTTTTTTTTGGTGGGGGAACGGGGAGGGGGGAGGGGGAAAGAGAAAAAAGACAAGCAACTTTCAGTGCACTAATATTTGAGCAGATTCATAACTACAGCGAGAGCCGCAAGTTCCGTCAAGGAAAAAACTCACCCAATAACTCATTTTTTTTAAGGACACGGACTAGTAGTGCACTGAGCCACATGGACCAGAAAGATCCTAGGTTTAATCCCTTTCTGTGGGGAGTTGGGTGATCTTATCTAAACAACAGGAGGGGCACTGCAGTTCTCCCTGGACTAAGATGGAAAAAAACAACAATAGCCAGGACTCCTGCTTCCAAGACCACTGTGGCCATGTGCACTTATGTTGATATTGGACACGGAGGGATTAGGGTTTGCTCATAGCTTCCATTGTTGATTACCATACAAGCTTGTGTACCAAAGCTTGAGGGGTCAAAAACTGTGGCTATCACTGTAGCTTCGGCTAGACAATCCCCTGGTTGAATTTGGTCCACTTCATGAGTCCAAAAAGTTCCACTGCGTATCTCTCAGTTAAAGAAATTTTCTTTATCAGTAAGTAACCTTTAGCATTATTGTTGCCAAATTAAGTTAATCTAAGGGCTAAGTCATGGCAGGAGAGCTCGGACACGTGTTATGCTCCTCCTGGGCTATGTGGGAAGTCAGGGACACGACTACATGTGCGGGAAGTGCATCCGCCTGCAGCACCTGACAAACCGCATTGCGGCACTAGAGCTGCGGGTGGATTCACTCTGGAGCATCCGCAATGCTGAGGATGACATGAATAGCACGGTTAGTGAGTTGGTCTTACCGCAGGTAAAGGTTACACAGCCAGATAGGGGATGGGAGACCAACAGGAAGAGCAGTGGAAGGATGATAGCGCAGGGGTCCCCTGCAGTCATTCCCCTGCGAAACAGATACACCGCTTTGGGTACTGTTGAGGGGGATGACTCATCAGGGGAGAGCAGCAGCAGCCAAGTTCATGGCACCGTGGGTGGCTCTGCTGCACAGGAGGGCAGGAAAAAGAGTGGGAGAGCTATAGTGGTAGGGGATTCTATTGCAAGGGGAATAGATAGACGTTTCTGCGGCCGCAACCGAGACTCCAGGATGGTATGTTGCCTCCCTGGTGCAAGAGTCAAGGATGTCTTGGAGCGGGTGCAGGACATTTTGAAGGGGGAGGATAAACAGCCAGTTGTTGTGGTGCATATAGGTAACAACGATATAGGTAAAAAATGGGATGAAGTCCTACAAGATGAGTTTAGGGAGCTAGGAGCTAAATTAAAAAGTAGGACCTCAAAAGTAGTAATCTCAGGATTGCTACCAGTGCCACGTGCTAGTCAGGGTAAGAATCGCAGCATAGCTTAGATGAATATGTGGCTTGAGGAGTGGTGCAGAAGGGATGGATTCAAATTCCTGGGACATTGGAACCGATTCTGGGGGAGGTGGGACCAGTACAAACCGGACAGTCTGCACCTGGGCAGGACCGGAACCAATGTCCTCGGGGGAGTGTTTGCTAGTGCTGTTGGGGAGGGGTTAAACTAATATGGCAGGGGGATGGGAACCTCTGCAGGGAGACAGAGGAAAGTAGAATGGGGACAGAAGCAAAAGATAGAAAGAGGAAAAGTAAAAGTGGAGGGCAGAGAAACCCAAAGCAAAAAGCAAAAAGGGCCACATTACAGCAAAATTCTAAAGGGGCAAAGGGTGTTAAAAAGACAAGCCTGAAGGCTCTGTGCCTCAATGCAAGGAGTATTCACAATAAGGTGGACAAATTAACTGCGCAGATAGCAGTTAATGGATATGATGTAACTGGCATCACGGACATAGCTCCAGGGTGACCAAGGCTCAACATCCAGGGGTATTCAACATTTAGGAAGGATAGACAGAAATGAAAAGGAGATGGGGTGGCACTGCTGGTTAAAGAAGAAATTAATGCAATAGTAAGGAAGGACATTAGCTTGGATGATGTGGAATCGGTATGAGTGGAGCTACGGAATACCAAAGGGCAGAAAACGCTAGTGGGAGTTGTGTACAGACCACCAAACAGTAGTAGTGAGGTTGGGGACGACATCAAACAAGAAATTAGGGACGCGTGCAATAAAGGTACAGCAGTTATCACGGGCGACTTTAACCTACATATTGATTGGTCTAACCAAACTGGTAGCAATGCAGTGGAGGAGGATTTCCTGGAGTGTATTAGGGATGGTTTTCTAGACGAATATGTCAAGGAGCCAACTAGAGGGCTGGCCATCCTAGACTGAGTGATGTGTAATGAGAAAGGACTAATTAGCAATCTTGTTGTGCGAGGTCCCTTGGGGAAGAGTGACCATAATATGGTAGAATTCTTTATTAAGATGGAGAGTGACACAGTTAATTCAGAGACTAGGGTCCTGAACTTAAGGAAAGGTAACTTCGATGGTATGAGGCGTGAATTGGCTAGAATAGACTGGCGAGTGATACTTAAAGGGTTGACGGTGGATAGGCAATGGCAAACATTTAAAGATCACATGATGAACTTCAACAATTGTACATCCCTGTCTGGAGTAAAAATAAAACGGGGAAGGTGGCTCAACCGTGGCTAACAAGGGAAATTAAGGATAGTGTTAAATCCAAGGAAGAGGTATATAGATTGGCCAGAAAAAGCAGCAAACTTGAGGACTGGGAGAATGTTATAATACAGCAGAGGAGGACAAAGGGTTTAATTAGGAGGGGGAAAATAGAGTATGAGAAGAAGCTTGCTGGGAACATAAAAACTGACTGCAAAAGCTTCTACAGAATTGTGAAGAGAAAAAAATTAGTGAAAACAAATGTAGGTCCCTTGCAGTCAGATTAAGGTGTATTTATAATGGGGAACAAAGAAATGGCGGACTAGTTAAACAAATACTTTGGTTCTGTCTTCACAAAGGAAGACACAAATAACTTTCCGGAAATACTAAGGGACCGAGGATCGAGTGAGAAGGAGGAACTGAAGGAAATCCTTATTAGACAGGAAATTGTGTTAGGGAAATTGATGGGATTGAAGGCCAATAAATTCCCAGGGCCTGATAGTCTGCATCCCAGAGTACTTAAGGAAGTAGCCCTAGAAATAGTGGATGCATTGGTGATCATTTTCAAACAGTCTATCGACGCGGGATCGGTTCCTATGGACTGGAGGGTAGCTAATGTAACACCACTTTTTAAGAAGGGAGGGAGAGAGAAGACGGGTAATTATAGACCGGTTAGCCTGACATCAGTAGTGGGGAAAATGTTGGAATCAATTATTAAAGATGAAATAGCAGCACATTTGGAAAGCAGTGACGGGATCGGTCCAAGTCAGCATGGATTTATGAAAGGGAAATCCTGCTTGACAAATCTTCTAGAATGTTTTGAGGATGTAACTGGTAGAGTGGACAAGGGAGAACCGATGGATGTTGATGTATTTGGACTTTCAAAAGGCTTTTGACAAGGTCCCACACAAGAGATTGGTGTGCAAAATTAAAGCACATGATAGTGGGGGTAATGTACTGACGTGGATAGAGAACTGGTTGGCAGACAGGATGCAGAGAGTCGGGATAAAGGGGTCCTTTTCAGAATGGCAGGCAGTGACTAGTGGGGTGCCGCATGGCTCAGGGCTGGGACCCCAGCTAGTTACAGTATACATTAATGATTTGGATGAGGGAATTGAGTGTAATATCCCCAAGTTTGCAGATGACACTAAGCTGGGTGGCGGTGTGAACTGTGAGGTGGACACTAAAAGGTTGCAGGGTAACTTGGACAGGTTAGGTGAGTGGGCAAACGAATGGCAGATGCAGTATAATGTGGAAAATGTGAGGTTATCCACTTTGGTGGCAAAAACACGAAGACAGGTTATCTGAATGGCGGCAGATTAGGAAAAGGGAAGGTACAATGAGACCTGGGTGTCATGGTTCATCAGTCATTGAAAGTTGGCATGCAGGTATAGCAGGCGGTGAAGGCGGCAAATGGTATGTTGGCTTTCATAGCTAGGGGATTTGAGTATAGGAGCAGGGAGGTCTTACTGCAGTTGTACAGGGCTTTAGTGAGGCCTCGCCTGGAATATGGTGTTCAGTTTTGGTCTCCTAATCGGCGGAAGGACTCCATTGAGGGAGTGCAGTGAAGGTTCACCAGACTGATTCCAGGGATGGCAGGACTGACATATGAGGAGCGACTGGATCGACTGGGCCTGTATTCACTGGAGTTTAGAAGGATGAGAGGGGGTCTCATAGAAACATATAAAATTCTGACGGGACTGGACAGGTTAGATGCAGGAAGAATGTTCCCGATGTTGGGGAAGTCCAGAACAGGGGACATAGTCTAAGGATAAGGGGTAAGCCATTTAGGACTGAGACGAGAAGAAACTTCTTCACTCAGAGAGTTGTTAACCTGTGGAATTCCCTACCGCAGAGTGTTGTTAATGCCCGTTCATTTGATATATTCAAGAGGGAGTTAGATATGGCCCTTACGGCGAAAGGGATCAAGGGTATGGCGAGAAAGTAGGAAAGGGGTACTGAGGTGAATGATCAGCCATGATCTTATTGATTGGTGGTGCAGGCTCGAAGGGCCGAATGACCTACTCCTGCACCTATTTTCTATGTTTCTGTCAGAATAAGCTGATACACTATCAGAGAATAAAAAATAACAAGATGTCCTTGCGCTAGCTCTCAGAGCATATACCACCATCCCACAACGTTGTCATTTCACTCCAGTGGGGACCCGAGGTGTGGTGGATTCCTGAAATAGTTTCCAATTGGAGGGGGCAAGTAACAATGGACTTCTCAGTGGCGAGTGTGTGGGGAGGGAAGACTGCCATCAAGGATTGGTTGATCAGTCAACTTTGAAGCAACCCGAAAGAAACCAAAAGAAGGCCAGTGTGTGAGATGGACAATGCTGGAGTGAGAGTGAGTGAGAAAAAAAAGAGACAGCATGAGAAAGAGAGCACACAAGCGAGCAGAGAGCAAAATGCTGTGGTCCAATGACTCCAAACATACTGAGAGTTAAATCATACAATGGTTACAGCACAGAACGAGGCCATTCGGTCCATCAAGTCTGTGCCAGCTCTCTGCAAGAGCACTTCAGCCAGTCCTACACCCCACCCACTTCCCGTAGCCCTGCAATTTTTTCTTCTTCAGATACTTATCCAATTCCTTTTTGAAGCCACAATTGAATATGCCTCCACCACCCTTTTAGGCAGTGAATTTCAGATCCGAACCACTCAATGTGTAAAAAGGTTCTTCCTCGTGTTGTCTTTGGTTCTTCTGCCAATCACCTTAAATCTGTGTCCTCTGGTTCTCGACCCTTCCACCAATGGGAACAATTTCCCTCTTTCTACTCTGTCTAGACCCCTCATGATTTTGAACACCTCTATCAAATCTCCTCTCAACCTTCTCTGCTCTAAGGAGAACAACCCCAGCTTCTCCAGTCTACGGTTAAGAAAGCAAATGGCATGTTGGCCTTCATAGCGAGGGGATTTGAGTACAGGGACAGGGAGATGTTACTACGGTTGTACAGGGTCTTGGTGAGGTCACACCTGTATTGTGTACTGTTTTGGTCTCCTAACTTGAGGAAGGACGTTCTTGCTATTGAGCGAGTGCAGCGAAGGTTCACCAGACTGATTCCCGGGATGGCGGGACTGACCTATCAAGAAAGGCTGGATCAACTGGGCTTGTATTCACTGGAGTTCAGAAGAATGAGAGGGGAAATGTTTAAAATTCTGACGGGTTTAGACAGGTTAGATGCAGGAACAATGTTCCCAATGTTGGGGAAATCCAGAATCAGGGGTCACAGCCTAAGGATAAGGGGTAAACCATTTAGGACCGAGATGAGGAGAAACTTCTTCACCCAGAGAGTGGTGAACCTGTGGAATTCTCTACCACAGAAAGTTGTTGAGGTCAATTCACTAAATATATTCAAAAATGAATTAGATGTAGTCCTTACTACTAGGGGGATCAAGGGGTATGGCGAGAAAACAGGAATGGGGTCCTGAAGTTGCATGTTCAGCCATGAACTCATTGAATGGCGGTGCAGGCTTGAAGGGCCGAATGGCCTACTCCTGCACCTATTTTCTATAACTGAAGTCCCTTGTCCCTGGATTCATTCTTGTAAATCTTTTCTGCACCCTCTCTAAGGCCTCCTAAAGTGCGGTGCCCAGAATTGACACATACCTGTACCTCCAGTTGAGGCTGAACCAGTGTTATATAAAGGTTCATAATAACATCCTTGCTTTTGTACTCTATGGGGTCAAAATCGCCATGTTTCGCGATGCCCGTTAACGCCTCCGGGGGAGGGCGATATCGGGGTGCCAAACAGTTTTCACCTGGATGGGGCACAGCCGTCTCCCAGGATACTGCGCGGGAGCTAGTAGAGATGTTGCCATGGTAACGCACCGCTGATAGCGCCCCGGGCTGTGCAATCAGCAATGACATCATCGCCGTGCATGCCAACCCCTTTCCATCGCGCGGCGGAAATTGGACAGCGAATCTGCCGTGAGCGGTATCAATGTCAGCTTCGTGGGTCGCAAATTGGGACGACCTCCACTTGCGGGTCGGAAGTTAAAGGGCAGGTGGGAAGCGCCCTGCGTCGACATCTTGGCAGTTTTGCCGACTCACCAGTCGGTCCGACTTCTGCTTCCCTTGCGTGGTCCAGGCTGCCATCGTGCAGCCCAGCACTCCGTTTTAGGTGTCGGGCGGTGGCCTCGGCACCATGCCACCCTGGTGGCCCAATGGAGGCCCGGCAAAGTGCGCAGCGGCCCTCCACTTTAACCGAAGGGGAGAGGCGTTGAAATGTGCCCCAGAACCCGCCCGAAGAGGAAGTGGAGCACTCCACTTTCTTTGAGGGAAGGAAACAGCAATTTCGCGGACGGGCCGGGACTTCCGCAGTCCCGTCCCGAGTCAGTTACCGCCCCCAATTGGGGCACCGGGGAATTTCTCCCCCTATGTCTCTATTTATGAAGCCCAGGATCCCGTTTGCTTTTTTAACCGCTTTCTCAACCTGCCCTGCCACCTTCAACAATTTGTGTACACATACCCCCAGGTCTCTGTGCCTGCACCCCTTTTAGAATTGTACCCTTTCATTTATATTGCCTCTCCTCTTTCTTCCTACCAAAATGTATCACTTCGCACTTTCCTGCGTTAAATTTCATCTGCCACGTGTCTGCCCATTCCACCGGCCTGTCTAGGTCATCTTGAAGTCTATCACCATCCTCTTCACTATTCATTATATGTCCAAGTTTTGTATCATCTGCAAATTTTGAAATTGTGCCCTGTACACCCAAGTCTAAGTCATTAATCCATATCAGGAAAAGCAGTGGTCCTAGTACTGACCCCTGGGGAACACCACCTTCCTCCAGTCCGAAAAACAACCGTTCACCACTACTTTCCATTTCCCGTCACTTAGCCAATTTTGTATCCCTTTTATTCCATGGGCTTCAACTCTATTGGCAAGCCTATTATGTGGCACTTTATCAAACACCTTTTGGAAGTTCATGTACACCACATCCACTGCATTGCCCTCATCAACCCTCCCTGTAACCTAATCAAAAAAATTTAGTATTTAAATACAATTAAGGTGATTGGTTTGTAATTTTCACAGACAAAGGGACAGAATCAGTAATGGGAACTGAGAAACACTGCTAAAGACCCCAGAACCTCAGGTAATCAAAGCAGAATTTGACAAAAATCGGTCACAACAAACCAGTGACTATGATAAGATCTCCTCTTGACTCAAGACTTAAATCATGTAGTTTACTCTCTAATGTGACACAGATCTGGCTTAATACTCCTGTGCCTCATTCTGGTCACTTGCCTACTCCTGGCCCCACCCCACATTCCTGTCTCTTCTGGAATATCCAATGCTGATTGATTCTCTTTAGTTCCTAAACTTCCACTCTGGTCTGGCAGAACAATTTTTGTCAAATTTACCACATGCTGATCAATAGGGCATCTTATCTGTGCTCTCAAGTTTTTTTTTGTGCAAAATAGTATTGGGGGTGGGGTGAGAGGGGGAAAAAGCATCATGCAAGAGGTAGCCTGCCAATACTCACAGGTAGAGCCGCCACTGTGGAGCATAAATGGGTGGCAGAGAAAAAGGGCACAAACATTGGAGGAACAAATAAAGGTGCAGAACTTCAGATTAAATCACTGGTTAATAACAAACATTTTATTCCAACATTGCCAAAATAGAATTTCCACAATATGACTTTAATATGAATATCAATTGTTATAAATCTTTGTGTTTAAGTTTTACTTGTACTTTGACTCAGCAGGAATCTTGCATCTAGTTTTCTACACATACTTACAGAAAAATCATCCTGAAAACAAAAAGAGAAGAGATGACATGTTAATTTGAACGTTTGCAACTAAGAAACAAACTTCTACAGTTTAGAATTGAATTAAAACACAAATAGCAGGACATATGCATAGAAAAACTGAGCCAACACCATTTAAACATTGATTGAATACTGAAGTTAACATGGCATAATTTAATTCAACTGCCCATTGGGGGGGAAGAAACCGTAGAAAGAGAAGGGGAACAAACCCTACTGAAATTTAACAATCAGCAATCAGTTGTTAACTGGGGGCACTCCATAGTTTTGAATGTAGTTAAAGGGAGAGAGCGAAAAAGAGAGTGTGAAAGAGAAAGGGAAAGAAAGAAAGAAAAAAGAGGGGGAAAGTATTAAGTACTCCAGGTAAATGACAGCACAGGTTGCAACTCTGCCCTAATTAACTGCTGACTATGGGATATATGATGATTAAACATTTTGCATTCAAAAAACTCTTCTACTGTAAACAGTACAAGTCTGCTGCAGAAAATGATACAAAATTAAATTTAATATAAATAGGACTTGGAGTGCTGGATTTAACTAGTGTCCAAAAAAAGAGTACCTGTAGTTATTCAGGCAAGCTTATTTTGCATGCCTTTAACTTTACTGGTATGTGGGTAGAACCAGATGCCTAGAATGGGTGTGTAGCAAGCACCACTAAGAATCAACCCATACATCTGTAAAACTGTATGTTCCTGGTTGTTTGTAGTTATTTTTTTCAGTTACTACAGAAAGGTAGCAACTGCCTGAAGAAATAAAATCATAACAACTGTGGAAACCACCCTAATAATATAAAGGTGGTTTCTATAGAAATAGAAATTGCAGCTAGTATTATCGACAACATACAACAAGTTTAATACAAGTAAGAAATCTTCTCCCGCCCTAAACTATGCACAATCAGGCCACACTACTGTATATGGCTTCAGCAGTATAACCCAATGGTTGTGAGAGAAGATAGCTCCAGAATGACATTTTGTGGCATTTGTTCAAGCAGACACGATGTGATGGATGTGATACTTTATTCTATATACAAGCAACAAAAATCTGTATGTGCTGAAAAGGTGTGTTACTGTTGATGGGAGTATTTTCAGTACATTAGTATTCATCTGCACCTTTCTCTGAATTTATATTTTAAAAATCTACCTTGTAGGATAAATCCCAGTAAAACAATAGCCCTGGACCACCCATGTGCACGTCAAGTTAAAATGATTATAGGGCACACTGGTAATCAAAAAAAGGCTGGAAACACTCAAACAAATGTTCTAACAATGGAACCAGGCCTGAAACATGAACAAACTTGCATGTTCTCCCCACAGATGCTGCCTGAGTGTTGCCACCATTTTCTACTTTTATTTCACATTTTCAGTAAATGCAGTATTTTGCTTTTCGTTTACATTGAGAATCAAGCTGTCCTCCTGAGCATCCCTGATTTTAATCGCTCAACCATTGGTGGCCGTGCCTTCAGCTACTTAGGCTCTAAGTTCTGGAACTCCCTACCTAAATCTTTCCGCCTCTCTACCTCTCTTTCCTCCTTTAAAACACTCCTTATAAACAACCTCTTTGACCAAGCTTTTGGTCATGTGCCCTAATTTATCCTCGTGTGGCTCGGTGTCAAATGTTGTTGTCTTGTACCACTCCTTGGGTCGTTTCATTACCGTAAAGGCGCTAAATAAATAAGTTGTTGTTGTCTTCACCCTACTTCCAGGGAAGTAAGTCCACTTCATTCCCATTCTTGAATGCGGATCTAAAATCTCCCTTCTATTTCCCACATTACAACAGTGACTACGCTTTGAAAGTACTCCATTGGCTGTAAAGCACTTTAGGACATCCTGAGGTTGTGAGAGGTGCTATAGAAATGCAAGTCTTTCTTTTTTGAGTGAGACAATCTCTGGCATACCCAAGAAACGGGGAGAGTGTGAAAGCGGCAATGCCCCAGCCCAGCGAGACGCCCCGAGCCCGGCTCGGCCAGTCACACTGCTCTCGCGAAGAAATGTTTGTAAACTCGAGTTTTTGAGCTATACGAAGATCAGTCCATTCTCACAAGGCACTAAATTTCGACATTTCTTACCATGATTCTGCTGAGAGCGACAGAGCGTGAAATCTGAAAGGAGAAAGGGACGAAATGATCAGGTGGTGCCGGAGTGAGAGGATGACCCGCCCCGGATGGCCAGGAAAACTGGAGCAACAGGTTTCCCACAACTTCCCTCCCGGCAACTCCCAGAGCTCCCCGGACCGGCAGCACATCGCTCGCCGAGGTCCCAATACCCGGCCTCCGTCCCGCTTCAGCCCCCAGTACCTGATCCGAGTCCCGTTTCAAACTCAGCGACCGATCTCGTTTGTTACAGTTTTCTAAAACTCCGCCGACGCCCTGATACAGTCATAACGCCGCCTTTACCCGCAGAGAATCTGGGTGGAGCTGCAGAAATTAGTTTAGACATGCCCTTATTTCAGAAATAAATGGAAAAATTGCAACGTAACCGTCCTTGAATCATGGGGCTAGCAGTGCCCAGGTAAAATAGCCTGATGAACCGGAATCATATTTTTCATTGTTTGATGTTGATTGCAAATGCCAATACCTCTTGAATTTCTGAGGATTATAACTTAGAACAGATTGATCAACCGAAAATGACTGCGGGAGGACAGGGGAAAGCTGTTCTGTACTGCACTGAAGGATGGGGTCAAACCGTGGAGGTGGACAACATCTGCTGCTATGGTTGCCAACTTCATAGAAGAGCTTTAAATGACATCGTTACCAGTCTACAACAACAACAAGAAGTTGTATTTATATAATGCCTTTAACATAATAAAATGTCCCAAGGTGTTTCACAAGAGGGAGGGATTCAAATTCCTGGGGCATTGGGACCGGTTCTGGGGGAGGTGGGACCAGTACAAACCGGACGGTCTGCACCTGGGCAGGACTGGAACCAATGTCCTCGGGGGAGTGTTTGCTAGTGCTGTTGGGGAGGATTTAAACTAATATGGCAGGGGGATGGGAACCAATGCAGGGAGACAGAGGGAAACAAAAAGGAGCCAAAAGCAAAAGACAGAAAGGAGATGAGGAAAAGTGTAGGGCAGAGAAACCCAAGGCAAAGAACAAAAAGGGCCACTGTACAGCAAAATTCTAAAAGGACAAAGGGTGTTAATAAAACAAGCCTGAAGGCTTTGTGTCTTAATGCAAGGAGTATCCGCAATAAGGTGGATGAATTAATTGTGCAAATAGATGTTAACAAATATGATGTGATTGGGATTACGGAGACGTGGCTCCAGGATGATCAGGGCTGGGAACTCAACATTCAGGGGTATTCAACATTCAGGAAGGATAGAATAAAAGGAAAAGGAGGTGGGGTAGCATTGCTGGTTAAAGAGGAGATTAATGCAATAGTTAGGAAAGACATTAGCTTGGATGATGTGGAATCTATATGGGTAGAGCTGCAGAACACCAAAGGGCAAAAAACGTTAGTAGGAGTTGTGTACAGACCTCCAAACAGTAATAGGGATGTTGGGGAGGGCATCAAACAGGAAATTAGGGGTGCATGCAATAAAGGTGTAGCAGTTATAATGGGTGACTTTAATATGCACATAGATTGGGCTAGCCAAACTGGAAGCAATACGGTGGAGGAGGATTTCCTGGAGTGCATAAGGGATGGTTTTCTAGACCAATATGTTGAGGAACCAACTAGGGGGGAGGCCATCTTAGACTGGGTGTTGTGTAATGAGAGAGGATTAATTAGCAATCTCATTGTGCGAGGCCCCTTGGGGAAGAGTGACCATAATATGGTGGAATTCTGCATTAGGATGGAGAATGAAACAGTAAATTCAGAGACCATGGTCCAGAACTTAAAGAAGGGTAACTTTGAAGGTATGAGGCGAGAATTGGCTAGGATAGATTGGCGAATGATACTTAGGGGGTTGACTGTGGATGGGCAATGGCAGACATTTAGAGACCGCATGGATGAAGTACAACAATTGTACATTCCTGTCTGGCGTAAAAATAAAAAGGGGAAGGTGGCTCAACCGTGGCTATCTAGGGAAATCAGGGATAGTATTAAAGCCAAGGAAGTGGCATACAAATTGGCCAGAAATAGCAGCGAACCTGGGGACTGGGAGAAATTTAGAACTCAGCAGAGGAGGACAAAGGGTTTGATTAGGACAGGGAAAATGGAGTACGAGAAGAAGCTTGCAGGGAACATTAAGGCGGATTGCAAAAGTTTCTATAGGTATGTAAAGAGAAAAAGGTTGGTGAAGACAAACGTAGGTCCCCTGCAGTCAGAATCAGGGGAAGTCATAACGGGGAACAAAGAAATGGCGGATCAATTGAACAAGTACTTTGGTTCGGTATTCACTAAGGAGGATACAAACAACCTTCCGGATATAAAAGGGGTCAGAGGGTCTAGTAAGGAAGAGGAACTGAGGGAAATCTTTATTAGTCGGGAAATTGTGTTGGGGAAATTGATGGGATTGAAGGCAGATAAATCCCCAGGGCCTGATGGCCTGCATCCTAGAGTACTTAAGGAGGTGGCCTTGGAAATAGCGGATGCATTGACAGTCATTTTCCAACATTCCATTGACTCTGGATCAGTTCCTATGGAGTGGAGGGTAGCCAATGTAACCCCACTTTTTAAAAAAGGAGGGAGAGAGAAAACAGGGAATTATAGACCGGTCAGCCTGACCTCAGTAGTGGGTAAAATGATGGAATCAATTATTAAGGATGTCATAGCAGTGCATCTGGAAAATGGTGACATGATAGGTCCAAGTCAGCATGGATTTGTGAAAGGGAAATCATGCTTGACAAATCTTCTGGAATTTTTTGAGGATGTTTCCAGTAAAGTGGACAAAGGAGAACCAGTTGATGTGGTATATTTGGACTTTCAGAAGGCTTTCGACAAGGTCCCACACAAGAGATTAATGTGCAAAGTTAAAGCACATGGGATTGGGGGTAGTGTGCTGACGTGGATTGAGAACTGGTTGTCAGACAGGAAGCAAAGAGTAGGAGTAAACGGGTACTTTTCAGAATGGCAGGCAGTGACTAGTGGAGTGCCGCAAGGTTCTGTGCTGGGGCCCCAGCTGTTTACATTGTACATTAATGATTTAGACGAGGGGATTAAATGCAGTATCTCCAAATTTGCGGATGATACTAAGTTGGGTGGCAGTGTGAGCTGCGAGGAGGATGCTATTAGGCTGCAGAGTGACTTGGATAGGTTAGGTGAGTGGGCAAATGCATGGCAGATGAAGTATAATGTGGATAAATGTGAGGTTATCCACTTTGGTGGTAAAAACAGAGAGACAGACTATTATCTGAATGGTGACAGATTAGGAAAAGGGAAGGTGCAACGAGACCTGGGTGTCATGGTACATCAGTCATTGAAGGTTGGCATGCAGGTACAGCAGGCGGTTAAGAAAGCAAATGGCATGTTGGCCTTCATAGCGAGGGGATTTGAATACAGGGGCAGGGAGGTGTTGCTACAGTTGTACAGGGCCTTGGTGAGGCCACACCTGGAGTATTGTGTACAGTTTTGGTCTCCTAACTTGAGGAAGGACATTCTTGCTATTGAGGGAGTGCAGCGAAGGTTCACCAGACTGATTCCCGGGATGGCGGGACTGACCTATCAAGAAAGATTGGATCAATTGGGCTTGTATTCACTGGAGTTCAGAAGAATGAGAGGGGACCTCATAGAAACGTTTAAAATTCTGACGGGTTTAGACAGGTTAGATGCAGAAAGAATGTTCCCAATGTTGGGGAAGTCCAGAACCAGGGGTCACAGTCTGAGGATAAGGGGTAAGCCATTTAGGACCGAGATGAGGAGAAACTTCTTCACCCAGAGAGTGGTGAACCTGTGGAATTCTCTACCACAGAAAGTAGTTGAGGCCAATTCACTAAATATATTCAAAAGGGAGTTAGATGAAGTCCTTACTACTCGGGGGATCAAGGGTTATGGCGAGAAAGCAGGAAGGGGGTACTGAAGTTTCATGTTCAGCCATGAACTCATTGAATGGCGGTGCAGGCTAGAAGGGCTGAATGGCCTGCTCCTGCACCTATTTTCTATGTTTCTATGTTTCTAAGAGCATTATTAAACAAAATTTCACACTGAGCCATATAAGGAGATATTACAACATGTTGGTCAAAGAGGTAGGTTTTAAGATGTGTCTTAAAGGAAAAAAGAGAGGCTTAGGGAGGGGATTCCAGAACTTTGGGCCTATACAGCTGAAGGCACGATCGCCAATGGTGGAGCAATTAAATCGGAGATGCGCAAGAGGCCAAAATCTGGAGTCAGTGACTAGGGAATGTAGTTTGCATTGGGAACCGAAGACAATGGGCGACAGATCCATATGGAATACGTAGGGACCCGGTGCACATTGCGCATTCGCCGAAAATCAGCTTTTCCAATCTGTCAAGATGTCTCTTGACAGATCTTCCACATCCCAGGGAGAAAGACATCCGCGCAGGCGAGATTGGACTATTTGCCCATCTCTTGCTCAGCGAATGTCCTTCAAACTCTTAAGCCTGGTAAAAGCAGGCACAATAATGTAGAAGTGTCATATTCAGTCCTTCATACAAACATGACATTCCAATTCTTAACACCATGTATTCTGATTGGTATCAAGCAGATTAGTGAATGTAGCAACCATGGGCCAAGAAACTATACAGCTTTTCATTATGTTGTGTTTGGTGTTTTAGGGAGTTATTCTCATTGATAGTAATAGGAACACGGAGATATGGAGTTCCCATTACTATCAATGAGAATACTGTACTGTGATTGGTTGTCCAGGCCCACGTGACTCCAGCTTCTCTGTCAGTATCTCGAAGACGTGGGCGCGCTACGATGCACGGGAAAAAGGCGGCCTACGACCAGAATCGAAGGCGCCTCCAGGAGCACCAACTTCGCAAAAGAATTTCTGGTCAGAGGCGTTTACCTTCTCCTCCGACTGGAATTTCAGGGTCAATGGCTTCATCCTTCCCAATATTTTGTTGGAGGAAATTTCTGCTCATACAGCACTGGTATCGGATAAGCAGTCTGACAATTTAGAGACAGTGGAGGGATCGAAAGAAGTGGCGGTGAGGTTGACCTGGGTGTTATCAGCATACATGTGGAACCTGTCGTGTTTTTGGATGATGTCGCTGAGGGGCAGCATGTAGATGAGAAATAGGAGGGGGCCAAGGATAAATCCTTGGGGGACACCAGTGGTAACGGCACAGGAGTGGGAAGAAAAACCATTGCAGAAATCTGTGTCTATTCAAACAAATTATACTTAACATGCCTGGAATCTGAAATAAAAATAATAAATGTTGGGAATGTAAACAATTGGAAAAGCTCAAAAAGAATCTGGCAATATGTTGCAAGTTGTAAATTGTTTTGTCTAGCAAACCCCTTGAAATTCAATAACAAGCAATAAGTCTGGCGATATAACATCAATATTTAAGAAATATTTGTTTTGCATTGTTTTAAAAGGCCAACACAATAATGTTGTACCCTTGTTTAGAAAACTGCAGAGAAAGAAGAAAGACTTACATTTATATAGCACCTTTCACAATCACCGGACATCTCAAACACTTTACAGCCAATGAGTCACTGTTGTAAGAACTTTAGCAAAGCGTTTGATAAGGTCCCACATGGCAGACTGGTCACAAAGGTAAAAGCCCATGGGATCCAGAGCAACGTGGCAAGTTGGATCCAAAATTGGCTTAGAGGTAGGAAGCAAAGGATGTTTTTGTGACTGGAAGGATGTTTCCAGTGGGGTTCCGCAGGGCTCAGTACTGGGTCCCTTGCTTTTTGTGGTATACATCAATGATCTAGATTTGAATATGGGGAGTATGATTAAGAAGTTTGCAGATGACACTAAAATTGGCTGTGTGGTTGATAATGAAGAGGGAAATCCTGGATTGCAGAAGGATATCAATCTACTAGTCAGGTGGGCAGAACAGTGGCAAATGGAATTTAATTTGGAGAAGTGTGAGGTAATGCACTTGGGGAGGACACATTAAACGGTAGGCCACTTAGAAATGTAGATGAACAGAGGGACCTTGGAGTGCTTGTGCACAGATCCTTGAAAGTAGCAGGCCAAGTGGATAAGGTGGTTTACAAGGCATATGAAATGCTTGCCCTTATTGGCCGAGGCATAGAATACAAGAGCAGGGAGGTTATGCTTAAATTATATCATCATCATCATCATAGGCAGTCCCTTGGAATCGAGGAAGACTTGCTTCCACTCTTAGAATGAGTCCTTAGGTGGCTGAACAGTCCAATACAAGAGCCACAGTCCCTGTCACAGATGGGACAGACAGTCGTTGAGGGTAAGAGAGGGTGGGACAGGTTGGCCACGCGTTCCTTCCGCTGCCTGCACTTGTTTTCTGCATGCACTCGGCGATGAGACTCGAGCCGCTCAACACCCTCCCTGATGCAATTCCTCCACTCAGGGCGATCTTTGGCCACAGACTCCCAGATGTCTGGTTAGGCCACAGCTGGAATATTGCGTGCAGTTGTGGTCGCCCTATTATAGGAAGGATGTGATTGTACTGGAGAGGGTGCTGCCTGGAATGGAGAATCTTAGCTATGAGGACAGATTGGATAGGCTGGATTGTTCTCTTTGGAACAGAGGAGGCTGAGAGGAGACCTCATTGAGGTGTATAACATTTTGAGGGGCTTGGATATAGTGGATAGCAAGGGCCTATATCCCTTGGTGGAGGGGTCAACTACGAGGGGGCATAGTTTTAAGGTGGTTGGTGGAAGGTTCAGAGGGGATTTGAGGGAATGCTTCTTTATGCAGAGGGTTGTGGGGATCTGGAACTCACTGCCTGGAAGGGTGGTAGAGGCTGAAACCCTCACCACATTTAAAAGCTGCTTGATGGGCACTTGAACTGCCATAATCTGAAGGGTTATGGACCTAGAGCTGGTAAGTGGGATTAGACTGGATAACCTCTTGTTGGCTAGCGCAGATACAATAGTAAGTACTCATCATCAACATAGGCAGTCCCTCGGAATCGAGGAAGACTTGCTTCCACTCCTGAAGTGAGTTCTTTGGTGGCTGAACAGTCCAATACGAGAGCCACAGACTTTGTCACAGGTGGGACAGAGAGTGGTTTAGGGAAGGGGTGGATGGGACTGGTTTGCCGCATGCTCTTTCCGCTGCCTGCACTTGATTTCTGCATGCTCTCGGCGATGAGACTCAAAGAGCTCAGCACCCTCCTGGATGCACTTTCTCCAGTTAGGGCGGTCTTTGGCCAGGGACTCCCAGGTGTCAGTGGGGATGTCGCACTTTATCAGGGAGGCTTTGAAGGTGTCCTTGTAACGTTTCCGCTGCCCATCTTTGGCTCATTTGCCATGAAGGAGCTCCGCATAGATCACTTGCTTTGGGAGTCTCGAGTCTGGCATGCGAACTATGTGGCCTGCCCAGCGAAGCTGATCGAGTGTGGTCAGTGCTTCAATGCTGGGGACGTTAGCCTGGACCAGGACGCTGATGTTGGTGCGCCTGTCCTCCCAGGGGATTTGTAGGATCTTGCGGAGACATCATTGGTGATATATCTCCAGCGACTTGAGGTGTCTACTGTACATGGTCCATGTCTCTGAGCCATACAGGAGGGCGGCAGTGTGCCAGTGCAGCCTTCGGCCACCTGAGGAAAAAAGTGTTTGAAGACCAGATCCTCAAATCTACCACCAAGTTCATGGTCTACAGGGCTGTAGTAAAACCCGCCTTCCCGTATACAGGGAATCAAATACAGCCAGAGTGATCTCGTGGACTAGTTTCGATTGCCTGGATGGGTTGGAGAGGAATTTTCCCAGATTTTTTTTTCTCAATTGACCTGGGTTTTTATCCGGTTTTTGCCTCTCCCGGGAGATCGCATGGCTCCAGTTGGGGTGGAGTGTAAAATGTTGCGATGCATGGGGTGTCGTGGTTGTGGAGACTGGTTGGGCCGGATGCTCTTTACCTTTCTGCCATTGTTCATTGTTAATAGGTTTATATGTAACCTTCAGGCTCTTTGCCGGCCGGTGCGGACACAATGGGCCGAAATGGCCTCCTTCTGCGCTGTCAATTTTTATGTTTCTTTTCTACGTAATGTGGGAAATGCAGCAGCGAATTTGCGCACAGCAAGCTCCCATAAACAGCAATGTGAGAATGACCAGATAATCTGTTTTTGTTATGTTGATTGAGGGAAAAGTATTGGCCAGAACACCGGGGATAACTCCCCTACTCTTCTTCAAAATAGTGCCAGGGGATCTTTTCCATCCACCTAAGAAAGCAGATGGGGCCTCATCAGAACGACCACTCCTCCGACAGTGCAACACTCCCTCAGCACTGCACTGGAGTGTCGGTCGAGATTTGTGTGCTCAAGTTCTTGGAGTGAGACTTGAACACACAAGCTTCTGACTCAGAGGTGAGTGTGCTACCCACTGAGCCACAGCTGACACTAAGAAAACTATTGTTTGCTCTCAGACTCTACATTGAATCATGTAATGTTACAGCATAGAAAACAAATCATTTGGCTCATCAAATTTGTGCTACTGTTTTTTTCCATATGAGTCACTAAGCCGAATCCCATTCTCCTGCTCAGCCAATAGCCTTTAATACTCATCTTTTTCAGGTAAATACCTAATTCCCCTTTTGAAAGGACTTATGAATTCTGCTTCAACAAGGGTTTGTGGCAGGGAATTCCACATTCAAAGCACTCTGTGCAAATAATTATTTTCTAATTTACCCTTTAATTCTTTTTGTGACTGTCTTTAAATTTGTGCCCTCTTGTTATCACCTTGTGGACTAGTGGAAACAATCTATCATTACTTATCATAAATCTTCTTAAATTTGAAGATTATCAGGTCACCCCTTTATCTTCTAAGCTCTAGTGCAAAAAGTCCTAATGTTTCAATTCTCAACTTAATACAACTATTTTAGCAGAAACTTTAAACAAATGCCCCCTTTTGGCACTAGAACCCAAAAATTAACAATTTAAAACTGTGTCAGAAACCTTTAATCAAATTAGAATTTGGTTGCCGGGGGTGATGATGCACTCCAGTCCAGAAGGCCGTGAGCGTACCGGTGGACACCGTGTGCTCCATCTCTAGGGACACCCTGGCTCGAATGTACCCGCGGAAGAGAGGCAGGCAATCGGGCTGAACGACTCCCTTGACCGCCCGCTGCCTGGACTGGTTAATGGCTACCTTGGCCATGCCCA
Organism: Pristiophorus japonicus; assembly: GCF_044704955.1. NCBI lineage: Eukaryota > Metazoa > Chordata > Chondrichthyes > Pristiophoridae > Pristiophorus > Pristiophorus japonicus. The sequence goes on from NC_091980.1 coordinate 236,529,814, forward strand.
GGAGCAGTCCTACAAGGAGGCCTTCCGACCTGCCTGCTCCTCTCCGCACAGGATGCCCAAAGATCAGGTGGGAGTGTGGGACTGAAGTGCAACCAGAATTTGAGGAGCAGCCCCTTCAAATATTGGAAGAGGGGCTGCAACCTCACACATTCCACATATACATGGAACATGGACTCCTCTAGACTGCAGAAATTGCAGGTGGCCTGGGAGTCCGTGAACTGACTTAAAAAACGATTGCACGGGACTGCTCCATGCAACACTCTTCAGGCCAAGTCCCCAATAAATAAAGGGAGGACTCCAGCATAGAGAGCACTCCATTGGGGACCCCCCGCCTCCTCCGGATGGCATGGCGAGTCCAGACGTCAGACGAGGATGGCAAAGTGGAGAGTGTGCAAGAGCAGCCCATACGGGAATCCCCTCCGCACAGAGCTGAAAGGTACGGAGGGGATTTCCCGGAGTTGTGAGGCGCTGGCTCCCGAGGGAGGTTTCGGGGCTTGACGCTGATGAGGAATTCCTCAACTTAATACAGGCAGTACAATTTGCCTTCATGTAATCATACATAATAATGGACATGCTATACTCCTACATACCAGTATGTCATCTTGTTTGACATAAACAAAATAACTTTTAACTACACTTCTGTAACTAACCTTCAGAGTCTGGATGAAAGCCCACCCGAGCAGCTTTCTGTTTAAAAACCTGACTGTTGGTGTGTGCTCGTGTCCTTATTTTATCTCCCTGCATTCACAAACCGAGGATAGAGCTGATCCGAGACACTTTCTTTTGAGCACAGGAGACCAAAGACTTGCCAACACAATGGATGTGAGGTTGAACGTTGGTGCGATGACGCAGTCCTGCTTGACCCCAGTCTGGACGAGGATTGGTTCTGTGGTGGATCCATTGGTCAGGATCACGGCTTGCATGTCGTCGTGGAGCAGGCGGAGGATGGTGACAAACTTTTGGGGGCAGCTGAAATGGAGGAGGATGCTCCATAGTCCCTCACAGTTGACCATGGGTGAGCCACATCGTCCACATGCCCGACAGAGACTCCCTAAGCAAGTGCTCTATTCAGAACTCCTACATGGCAAGCGAGTCCCAGGTGGGCAGAGGAAACGCTTCAAGGATACCCTCAAAGCCTCCTTGATAAAGTTTAATATCCCCACCGGCACCTCGGAATCCCTGGCCCAAGACCAGCCAAAGTGGAGGCAGAGCACCCGGGAGGGCGCTGAGCACCTCGAGTCTCGTCGCCGAGAGCATGCAGAACCCAAGCGCAGACAGCAGAAGGAGCGTGCGGCAAACCAGGCTCCCCACCCACCCTTTCCTTCAACGACTGTCCCACCTGTGACAGAGACTGTAATTCCCACATTGGACTGTACAGCCACCTGAGAACTCACTTTTAGAGTGGAAGCAAGTCTTCCTCGATTTTGAGGGACTGCCTATAATGATAATGGATCTGAGGTGTCTATTGATTATTGAGACAGGCTAATGAATTGCTTATGGTCCTCGCTGTTTGCGGAAATAACTTCAATGGCAGCTCATTAGCATTCAAACTACCCTTTGCCTCAGTGCTTTAATTTTAAAACTTGTGTGAATACATTTTGCTTTAAAAAGTCACCATTTAAATGCAACTCTTTCCTGTAGAAAAATGGGTAACTATTCTGAAATGTGCTATTAATATGTAAACCAGACCTTTGTGAATACAAAATATGCATCTCAACATTCTGCATTATTGCAAAATATACATACGGAATACCAACAGCACAGCTTTACACACTATTACAATAATTTTGACTTTGTGCGGTAGTGTAAAACGAGAGTTAGTGATTCGGCAACCCATTTTAAATCTCTCATGATTTTTATTTCTATTAACTTTAATAGAATTAAAAATTGGGAGAGGTGTAAATAGGCTGCCGTTTCGCTATCACCCATTTTACACTATCACACAAAGTCAAAATTACTCCTACATCTCTCTCAGCATACAAGGAGGGTTACAACATGTCCAAAAACTAACAGGTCGTGGAGATGGCGCCCAGGATAGGAGCAAAATTAAGGAAGACTGAAAGCAACAGCATGCAAAAATTAAACAGGAGCATTCAATAATGAATCATTCCAATAGCTGGAGTTACTGTATTGAGCTGAACAAACACCATTGAAAGGTTTGTGAGATGCTGATGATTGAGCAAAATGTACCATCTTAAACTGAATCTGTTCTATTACAGCATTTCTGCCAAGTCTTGATTTCTGCTGCTTTGGTGAAAGGTTGTCGAGTCTACAAAGCTTTATAGTCCTTTTCTCAAATGAGAACTTTATTTTAGTTCATGTGCATTTCGAGACGCTGGCAGGATCACTGTACAACTTTACTATGTTCGCTATATCAAGTGTGATAATGTTACAGATTGGGTGAGAAATAAACTCTTGGATCTGGAGCAATCAGCATATATGAGCAGAGCAGACAACTGACTATTGGAAATACATTGGTGAGTTATGACTTGTTTGTTTAATAAAGGGGATGTTCCAAAAATGTATGTTCATATGCCTGAAGTAGTCACTGGTGATTTTGATGAACAAGTTGTAATGCTTAAACCTATTTACAATGGTTTCTGTGATCGTCTGTTGATTTGAGTCATAGAAGAATATTAGAATTACTAACACTTCTTCATTCATCCCGATGTTCCAGGGTGAGCTCAGACTCCTGGAAATTCCTGTCTGCTGAATCAAGCAGTTATGTAAGGTTTTAACTCAGACATTGTAACACTGAAAAATAAACCTTTTCTGTTTCTTAAATTTGAACTTTAATGCGCCTTTTGAACTATGTTAATCATTCTTCAATAGAACATAATGATGTTATGACTTGTGATATTTGGTAACTGGTTATGTTACTTTTAATAGGCATGCTGTAACACCGGTTAAAATGACCCTTATCTTTAGCTGTCATTGCTTTTCGGTTCTTCCACTAGGTGTGCCTGCCATTTATTTAGCTTCAACATTTTGCTGCAATTGCCGCCCTTTCCCCATGACATTTTCAAACCTCCCCGATGCTCTGAAGTTCTCTGTGTCTATATTTTAATATATTTGCTGGCACCACTGAAAAGAAAACTCCATCTCTGACTCAGTCCACTGGTCCATCACAGCCATCCTTTCTTTCTTCTATCGCTGCCTCTCTTCCCATCTGGTTAATTTTTTTGGCTATTCATGTCATATCTTGTCCTCAGCATTTTTAGTGCACCTTTCCTTTGCCTCTGCTAACCCCACCATATTGTTGACTGTTCTCCGCTCTTCCTCTTTCTTCATTTGTAATAGCCATTTAATATGTTTAATGGCTGCTTGCTTAGGCCATTTCAGTTCTCCTGTCTGAAACCATGACCTCCCTCTATTTAAGGTCATTCCAGCCTGACCGTCTCAGACAATAGAGATATCGGGAGCGAGGACACAGACATTGGCTAGGGTGAACAAAGAGGAGACATGCCAGACATAAAGAAGTTATGCAGATACAGACACAAAGGAAGAAATGGGGGCAGGAAGTGACAGATATTTTAGTATTAATCAGAGAACCAGGTTAGTAGTTTTGACAGTGTGGTGGGAGTTGTCACATTGCAAATAAGTTAGAAAATTACATTTTGGCCACTGATCCTTTAGTGATAGCTGTTGAAATTTTGATGATGACCATAACAATGGGAACTAAAGTAGAATACAGTACAATCGCACCAAATTAGGTCCAGTCCCTCACCAATGTGGTTGGTTCTTAACTGCCCTTTGAAGTGGCCTAGCAAGCCACTCAGCTTTATTAAACCACTACCAGCAGTTTATGCAACCCACTAGCACCTCCTCAGTGCAATAAATGCCACCCTTGCCAGTGATGCCCACATCCCAAAAATGAACTAAAAAAACATACAAGAGGTTTTAAATATCTTCCATGATTTCAACCTGCTCATTTTATACCACATTAAGGTAAAGTTCATAAATCTTCTTGTCACACTGGTGATGGGATTATTGCTCTGAAGTTTGGTGATATCTCATACCATGGGGGCAATTGTAGCCTAACCCGCCCGTCGGGAAACTGACGAGATCTGGTGCCACGCTGGTTTTACACTCTGCCTGATTTTACTTTCCATTGCAGTCACGGAGAGTAACTGCAGGTGTGTAAAACCGACTTTCCACCCAATTCTGTGGGTTTCTTGCCTGCCGAGTGAAGTTCAAATCACCCCATTGTGTCTGTTTTTGTGTTTGTTCACCAATTATTAGCTCAATTCCACTACTTGCCATCATCAGTTACTATTTATAATCCATCACTTTTCAGTCTGTTCTGGAAATTATTGTTTTTTAATCATGTTCAACATAATACTTGTTGCCACTTTAGGCAGTGCAGTAAAATGAAGTATAGATTTGACTTGACAGTACTAAAGCTCGCATGTAGTCTGGACAAAGCGATTTTAGTACAGCATGAAGTAACAATTCGGTACAGAATTTAAGTAAAACTTGGTAAGAAATCACTATTCCTGGAAGTTGTCAGCACAGGACTGATTTGAACTTTACAGACTGAAAATAGAGGCGTTGTCGTTTTGCCAAGGGTGGAGGTGCCAATTAACTTCATTTGTGTATCTAATTTGGATTAGAGTAAGCAGGTGGAGCAGCAGCAGTACAGTGAACAGTGGAAAAATTCAGACAAGTCATGACTCGTATCATCTGGCATGGTACGATTCACGTGTGTCTCCATGCTTTCAAAAGTAGATCCAGCAGTGGCACTGAGACCTATAAAGCACTGCATGTAATTATAAGTGTGGTATGTAATTGAGTCGGGTGGGGGAACACCTACAATGATACCCCTCAGGTCTAGTCTTAGCATTGAGAATGCCAATTGTACTCTTATACAGTTTTCCTAAGTAATGATATCCTCTTTCATTGTAACGTTTGTTATTTGGAAGAGCCCATTTATTTTTAGATGTTTTGTTTTCGAAGTCACCATACTTTTCAGATTCAAGTTTTGTATAATTCCCATTCATTTGCATGCCACATGAAGTCCCTTCAAATGTAGGATTTATTGAAAAAAATGTTCAATCACAACAGGTTTAAGTTGCAAACAGTTACTATTAAAAAAAAATTGATCCTAAATCCTGTATGTTAGACAGAAATAATTTTGTTTGATAATAAACCAATAGGAGAAGGCTGAAAGCTTGGAGAGTTCAGGATCTGTTCCCAAACTAGGGCCCAAGATTCGGGTGGAGTTGCTCCAATTTTTTTGTTTAGTTTGGAGTATCTTAGAAATTGCAATTCTCGGCATTTAGTTTGCTCCAGTTCTAGTGAGTTAGTTTAGTTTCGTTTCAGTTCGTTTTTTTTTTCAAAAGTGGGTGTGTCCAACCATTTAGGCCTGTTTTGCAAGTTTAGGCAGCGAAAACTTACTCCAAACTAACTTTGAATGGAGTAAGTGTCCACTTTTGTAAGTTCTGAAAACTTTACCTAGAGTTAAGTTCAGTGCCGGCACAGCCAGAGACGGGGTGGGAAGCATTAAACACATCACTTAAAATGACCTAAAACCTCTTGCGATGATATTTTGCCTTATATCTGCTGAGTGAGGACAGTTGTTTCTCTTTTTTTAAATAAGCAACATCAACGGGGTGGGAGGGGGGGGAGGGAAGTTAGAAGATTTTCCAAAGCACTAAACACCTTCACAACAACATTAAAGAAGCATAAGTACATTTAAAGCACCAAGCACTAAACAAAGCACAAAAAGTAATAAGCAATTAATTAACAAATAAAAAATAGAAGGAACCCTGCACCTAAAGCACCAAGACCAAAGTAATAAGCAACCAATCAATAGCAAACAAAAAATAAAAGTCCTACCTTTATGTGAAGGGAAGGTGTTTCTGTCAGCCTCTCTCTGTATTTCTGTCCGTGTCTCTCTCTGTGTGTCTCTGTCAGTGTCTCTCTCTCTGTCTCTGTCAGTGTCTCTCTCTGTGTCTCTGTCAGTGTTTCTCTGTTTTTGACAGTGAGGGGGGAGGAGGAGGGAGGGGGAGGAGGAGGGGAGAGGGGCTGAACGGGAGGGAGGAGGGAAGGCTGAATTGGAGGCTGAACGCGGGGGGCGGGGGGCTGAACGGAGGCTGAACGTTGGTGGTGGGTGGGTTGGGGGTGAGTGGTGGTGTGGAGGTTAAGTTTCACTGATCCAGTACTTTATTTTTTTTTAAAGTCTCAGTTTTTCAGGTTTGATGAAAGGCATATCTGGCCTGGTCTTTGATGTTAATTTGCTGAGGTCACAGGACCATAGGACAGTAATGCTGTCAAATAACATAACAGTACCACAATTATATACGAATTAGCCATTACGTAACTTTCTCACACTACCACCTATAACACAAATCAATCGATTATTGTGACTCACCTATGTATTTTAACAAATGATTAATTACCAGCTCTTTCTTTTCTACCTGCTGTTACATTGCTTTTCCAAATCTATTTGTTTCATTCGTCCACCAACTTGTTTTCTACTGGTTTACTTATTTTCGTGCTAGCCCATCCCATTTCCTACTGCCCAAGAAGCTTACTACTCCAGAGACAACAATTTAATAACTCCTGTCTCAGAAGTCCAGAAGCTGCGAATTAATCCCACTGCCGGAGAAGCCCTAATTTAATTGATTCCCTTTTTCCCCCATTTCCCCAACTGCATCATTCCCAGCTGCCGGGGAAGCCATCATCATTGACATGGCCTCCAGCAGTGCCTTCCCGCTACCGTTGCCAACAAGAGCAAAAACCCCACTAGCCGATATATTTGCATCATTTTCTATACCTCCGAACTGTTTCCCCACTGCCCCAGAAACCAGCAGCTGTCTTTATTTAGTCTGAACATCTTCCTCGCAAGCTTTCCTTATTTAGTACCTTTCAGTCTGCAATGCCAGATTGCATTTCTTCCCCACTCATTTTGCCAATTTATTTTCTTTCTCTCCAATTTCACCACTGAGTTTATGAAGTTTGAGTTTGTCTGAACTGCAGAGCCTCGGGGGCCTGGAGCTACTGCACATGTGCGCACACTCTAGCATGCATGTGCAGAGGTCCCAGCACTGTTTTCAGCGTCGGGACCTGGCTTCGCCCCCCACTCCATGTGATGTGCTACGCCTAGAACGAAGATGTCCTGAGGAGCTCGGAGAATTAGAAGGTAAGTTTTCGGCGCCCTTTTTATTCTAGAAAGTTGGCACACCTTACAGGGGGCGGAAATTTGGGCCCATTGCTCGATGGATGCAACACCACACCTGCCACAAGAGGGCAGTGTAGAAACAGGCTGGTAGACCCAAGCACTGGCAATGTAGAAAAACAGATTCAACAAGGTTTGAGGAGTTTTTCAGGCTGAGCTGAGAGTGTGCACCAGCTTCGTTATAGCCCCCAAACTGATTGTAATTTATTCAAATCAATGTCACAATGTATTCTGCATGGTCTTCTGCAGCTCAGCTCCACATTCAATGGACACTGGGCAGCCTCCATGATGAGTACAGGAAGAGACCCTCTGTGAAAACTGGTACTGACAAATTTTGGAACTGTTGCGATATCAGCTCATAGTAACTTGCCATATTCTTCTTTCTGCATTGTAGTTCTGCAATTTTTTTCGGGCTACTTCCTATTGATTTTCTCCAAAATAGATCTCCACCTGCACAGAGTCCAGCCACAACATTCTTACTGTCACCAGCTGCCAATCTTAGGCACACATTGCCCAGCATAGGCATGACATTAGTTCCAGTGAAGGAAGGAAATGCTCCACGGGTGTTGGTGCTCACCCGCAATCAGCCCAGAATTACTGACTTCTCAAAATATTGAAATGCTGCTCGACATTGCCATTGGAAAGTAAACTCAGGCCGGGTGTAAAATGGGCAGCCGATCTGACGATCTGATCCCATGAGTTTCCTGCCAGGTGGGCATGGTTAAAATTACCCTCCTTGACGTTTCTTTGGACAAGGTCTGCAAAACGAAGAACCTGATTAATTTACAGCATTTGCTGCTGAGTAGTATATTCAAGGTTTAGACTCTTGTCCTGATTTAACTCTTTGGATAAAGCAAGTAATCAGTTTATGAAATTGCTTGTGTATAATATCAATGGTTGGAATTGAGTAAAGCTGTGAAGGTCTGTGGGGGTCCTCCCTCTACTCAAAAGTTGCTAAAAATTTGGATAATCTACTAAGCAATGTAACTGTGTTAGGGAGGGTCTCCACTGTAATCTCAGAGGGGTTATTTGCACAAACAAATTTGAGTTGTTTTTTGCATGCGCACTTTATAGGAGCATAGCCAAAAGACCGTTCTCCCCACTGCCCCCCCCCCCCATCGGAACCACGCATGCACACCCGTCGTTCCAGTGCATTGCCCAGCACAAACCCTGAGCCCGAAGCCCATTCACCCACTGTAGACCCAGCACAAACCCTGAGCCCGGAGCCCATTCACCACATGTAAGCCCAGCTCAAGCCTTGGAGCCTATTCACATACTGTAGACCCAGCACAAACCTGAGCTCAGAGCCCATTCATTGGGTGTAGGGCCAGCTCAGGGGGAGGGTGGGGGAGAAGGTCAGGAACTTGTTGGGGTGGGGGGGGGGGGGGGCGGGGAGGCGGTGAAGGTCATGGCGAGGCAGGACACTTCATTAATATATTTCAGACAGTCACATTGCAATTGAGATCCTGATTTAAATTTAACAGATGCCGCGTGGGTTTCCCAGGGCTCGGGAAACACGCAGTAAAAGGGAAGCAGGAGCTGCCGGCTCAAGAAGGTTGTAGGCCCAGCTCAAACCCCAGAGTGCATTTTACAGCACTCCTTGAGGGCCAGGAGGAGCAGAAGTGCCTCCATCCCCCACTGAGCCCTGAAGGAAGCTTTCATGCATCCCTCTGCCGATCGTGGCCATTCTCTCTGTCATGTATCCTACATGGTTACTATCACAAGGTGTGCCACCAGAGGGCACAGCAGTGGGAGACTCATAGGTTACCTGTACAGCTGTGCCTGGCCTAGTATAAAAGGCAGGCCACCAGGTGTGATCCTCACTCTGGAGTTAACAAATAAAGGATTAAGGTCACTACAGTTCAAGTACAATACATTGGGTGGAGTCATTGTTAGAGCATCTAAGGACACAACACTCTCCCCTGCCGCGATCGGATGCCTACCACACCCTGATCTCCGGTCTTCTCAACCCCTGATTGCCTCTCTCTTTCCCCCCCACCAAACCCCGATCTCTGGCTTTCCCCACCCCCTGATTGCCTCTCTCTCTCACACCGCAAGCCACGATCTCCAACCTCCAAGGATTGCCGACTGCAGCCTCCTGCCACAGGTTGTCCCGCTCGACAGCCAGCTAGCCTGTCAATTCTACTGGGTGCCAGATGGGAAATTGATGAAAGAAAATTATAATGCGGTCCTGATTTATCTGCTGATAAATTCGGCAGGAGCTCTGTGTACCCAGCCCCTATCGCCCACACTCCCCGTCTTCCCATAAATATCAGGGTCAATGTATCTGGCTAAAGAGACTATCTTATAAGTTGTTTACATTTTATCTTTTCAACTCAGAAATGTAGCAAATTTGAGCTTAAGTGACCCATTAAAGGGGCCCTAGTGGAATTGTCTCACGACATCTTGCTTTGCTTTTAAAAAAGAAATGTGTCCATATGGTCATTGTTATCTACTGTTACCAGTGTGATTATTAAACTTTATTGAATTAGAAGGGAACTTGTGTTTAAATACTGTCATTTGACCTATTTTCTGGGAATTTCCAGAAATGATTGGAATTCTGGTAGAGTAGTTAGCAGAATGATTGTTGCTGTTGAAATTGTAATCTGGCACCAATCTAATGGGATAACCAACACCAAGCACCACCAATTCACGTGGGATTGGAAACCTTACACTTGTTCAGGTCAAATGTGAAACGTGAGGATTATTTCTGTCTTCGCTGATGGCACCAAGGCTGATAGGTAATTACTGCTATATTTATATGAAAGAACTTGATGCAGAAGGAAGCTATAAAAAAAAAATCAGGACTAAAAAGTATGAAGATGTGAGCCCTAATTTTGCGATAAAAATGAAAGTAAGGTTGTGGTGGCTCATGGCACAGGCTCAGGCGACAGGTATTGCTGCAGGAGTTTGTTCCCCGAATTTGAATTGGCAACGGTACATGAAAAGCTTGTCCAGAGAACTTGGCCTGTGGCACACTTAGGAACATAGAAACAGATAGTATTAGTGTTGTGTATGCATGCTTGTTCACTGTGTGATGTCTGTAACACTGTCATGCAACATTGAATGCACCCTTGTACTGTACACACCTTACCAGTACACTAGAGGGTGCAGTTGCTGGAGACCCAGGGGTTGCCTGCACACGGCAGGTAACTGAGCATAAAAAGGAACACACAGCTTGTTGTCAGCACTCAGGAACTGTTAATAAAGGACTGCAGATCTGCACAGGTAAGTAGCATACCCTGCCTTGTGGAGTCATTACTAAAGGTGCCAAAGTAATGCAAGTGAGAGAATGTACAATGCAGGCTCGACTATGTGTGATCATAGCCAAGGTGTCATGTATACCGGTAGGACACTGCCAAAGGACATTGGGTCTTACAGGGACCATGCTAATGCCAATGGAATCCCCCTGTGGGAGACCCCCAGGTCCAGCAGGCTACCTGACCATGTAGCCTGGACCTTTGGAACGAATGTGATGCCCCTTGCAGGAAACACACACAGGCAGTGGGAGCAGACCCACTACAGGGACAGTGGTCAATGGGCAGCCCAGCCACCACCAATGGCAACCGGCACCAGACCAGCCCTACAACCCATAGCCACCAGGGCCAACACCAGAAGCATGAGGCCAATACCCTCCAGCTTTCCTGGCAAACCCTGGGATGACCTGACCCTCATCTCCATTGGTGGACAAGGAGCCCACCCAGCCTTGTGGCCCTGCCCACCACTCCACAACTACCCACATCACAGTGTATACACACCACCCAGTGCTGCAGTGGCTACCTCCCCGAGGGATCCCACAACAGTGACACCCACTTGGTTTGTGTGTGGGGGAGGGGAAACGTACGAGGCCAGCCTCAAGCACAGGGGTCACACCTGGCAACCACACAACCCTCACCACAACCTCCCATAGCCCACCACTGATCACCTCCCCTGGTCATGACAACTAGGATATGAAAAGTGCTCAGGGGGGAGTATTGTTGTGTCGGCATGCCTGTTCACTGTGTGATGTCTGTAACACTGTCATGCAACATTGAATGCACCTTTGTACTGTACACACCTTACCGGTACACTAGAGGGTGTTGTTGCTGGAGACCCAGGGGTTGCCTGCACACGGCAGGTAACCCAGTATAAAAAGGAACACACAGCTTGTCTTGTTGTCAGCACTCAGGAACTTCAAATAAAGGACTGCAGGTCTGCACAGTTTAAGTACCATATCCTGCCTCGTGGAGTCATTACTAAAGGTGCCTACATACACTACAATTAGAAAAGACCATTTTGGTCTAGCTGGCTAGCCCCAGAGTTCCTGGTTTGTCTGAGGAGCACAACGTTTGACAAGGCAGCATCTTTTGCCATTAAAGGGAAAGTTATGGTGGTGACAGAGAAGTGGACTATGGTTCACAATTATACAACAGAACTGTCTGGGCATCACTGCTCACTTTAAAAGCAGTGGCACTATCTGGACTTGTCACTTCAATAAAACCACAGGTGTCAGCACTTAAGAGGGAGGTCACTGACCAAATCAACACCGTTAACCAGCCTGTTCGTACTGCCTGGTGATGAGGAAGAAGTTTTCTGATATCAAAAGAAAGAAAGACTTGGATTTATACAGCACCCTTCATGACCACCGGACGTCTCAAAGCACTTTACAGCCAATAAAGTACTTTCTGTTGTAATGTGAAGCAAAGAGAAGGTAAGCATGCCTCTCACTTCTGCGTATAAACTTAAGTTGGCAATTGTTGCTCCCTCTGGGAGGTATCATTTAAAGTAATGTACACAACCACTGCCCATTTGCACAGATTCATTGTGTCTACGCTGCATGGCACATTTTCTATTAAAGGTGGGGGTGACAACCATGGAATGTTGAGGTGTTTTAGGCTAAAGCCTCCACTCTTGAAGGGGCATGAAGGCATGAATGCAGGGTATAGTCCTGTTCTTGTAAGAGCTATTTACAGATTTTTTCTTTTTCCAATAATGTGGGCACCCTGAAATACCAGACAATGAAAACACCATGGCTGCTTCCTGTCTAATAGCCACTGACATGTAAAAAGATGCTTTTGTGGCCAGATAGCACAACAACTATAACTTGTGTTTCATAGCATTTTTATCATAGAAAACATCCTGCTATGTGTTTTATAGAGGCATAATCAAATAAATAGATGCTGAGCCAAAGAAGGAGCTATTCGGAAGGGACACCAAAAACTTGCTCAAAGACGTGGACTTCAAGGAGGGTCTTAAAAGAGGAGAGGAAGGTAGAGAGAATGGAAATGGAAAACTACTCAGCAAAACCAACCAATTCAAAACAGATTTTTTTAACTTGTCTTTAGGAAGCCTATTACAATAGGCCAGCTTCTGAGTGCTTTGCCTGAAGACATGAAATTTGGCATGGGACCTTCTAAGAGTTTACTTAAATATTGTGCCTCCTCAGTGTTTATGTCCTTCTAACCTCCAGAAATTCAGGCAGCCATGAATTGGTTGTGTGAGGTCAGGAGCTTGATTTTCCGACCTGCATCTGCTATCAGCTGGGTCTTGTAAAATCAGGGCTGTAAAGTATAACTGAGGCAGAGGCTGCATTGATGCTGTGTTAAATAATACCAACAAAGTAGCAATGGCCCAAAATTGTAATGACAGCGAAACTGTCAGCGTCGCCATCATTACTATGTAAATTGACAGCAACTTCTGGCGTCTGCAGTTAAATGTGGAAATCCGGAAGTTGCTGTCAGTGATACCCTGCTCCTTCACAGGGTGCACGGTTGCAGTCTTCATGGATGCAATCAACACAGAACCAGTGATTAGACGTGAACTTCAACTTTTAAGGCATTATTCCCGCTGTAAAAACCATTGAAAATATTAAGCTGTGTTGAATGAGGTGTAACTGAGTTTGTAACGGCATACTAAATCATAATTACTGCTGAACAACCTCTCTGACCATGAAAAACTAATTTTATAAGTGTGGTGTGTCATTCCCCCCATGCCATGGTAAAAATTCCATAGATTTTTAAAATAATAAAAATTAACTTTTATTTCACTTTTAAAAGTTTGTTTATGATATTTCAGCTTCTACCTTAATCCCATGCGTATGTCCAAATCTTTATTTCACTATCTGTAAAATGATTAAAATGTGAATGATAATCCATGGTTTTTACTTCCTGGTTTGCTGACTATAAGAATTCTTCAATTTGATTGGCTGCTTAGCCTGATTGATCACTTCATTATTCTTGGACACCACAGATCCCATAAAATGGCACCAGATTGAAAGTCACGTTGGAATAGGGCATATCAACATTCTAGAGCCCACTAAATCTTTGTGGGTAGCTTTCTTTGAGGTCAGTGGCGAGTGCCATCCCTCGCTGCCAACCGCAAAATCTGGGCCAATGTATTGTTAAAAAAATAGATGCCAAATTTCCTTGCCTGTTTCAGTGAACTCCTGTCATAACCCTGTCAGAACAGCTTGCAAATAGTCTAGGGACTTGCACTTGCTACGCTGAGGGTTCCTGGCCCATTTGGGACTGAGTGTAAGTCTGGAGGCTGGTATTCCCAGTCAGACGAGGTCCATCAAAGGGGCCCAGCAGTTGGGAGCGGTGGAGGTCGGAGAGGAGCAGGTTGGGAGCAGCGAGCTGGTGCAGGGGCAGAAGGTAAACAAAGAAGTAAAAAGAAATTGAAGTGTGACATCACAGCCAAGCGGGTAAATGATGGCTGGTGGATTGGTGAGTATTTAATCTTTTTCTTTTTCTTTTCTTATCACTAGGTAACCTTAGGCATTGTTGCCAAATTAAGTTAATTTAAGGGTTAAGTCATGGCAGGAGACACCAGACCCATGTCATGCTCCTCCTGTGCTATGTGGGAAATCAGGGACGCTTCCAGTGTCCCTGACTACTATGTGTGCAGGAAGTGTGTCCATCTGCAGCTCCTGACAGACCCCGCATTACGGCACTGGAGCTGCGGATGGATTCACTTTGGAGCATCCGCAATGCTGAGGATATCGTGAATAGCATGTTTAGTGAGTTGGTCACACCGCAGGTAAAGGTTACATAGGCAGATAGGGAATGGGTGACCAGCAGGAAGAGCAGGGGAATGAAGGTAATGCAGGGGTCCCCTGTGGTCATCTCCCTCCAAAACAGATATACCGTTTTGGGTACTGTTGGGGGAGATGGCTCATCATGGGAAGGCAGCAGCAGCCAAGTTCATGGCACCATGGGTGGCTCTGCTGCACAGGAGGGAAGGAAAAAGAGTGGGAGAGCTATAGTGATAGGGGATTCTGTTGTAAGCGGAATAGATAGATATTTCTGCGGCCACAAACGAGACTCCAGGATGGTATGTTGCCTCCCTGGTGCAAGGGTCAAGGATGTCTTGGAGCGGCTGCAGGGCATTCTGGAGAGGGAGGGTGAACAGCTAGTTGTCGTGGTGCATATAGGTACCAACGATACAGGTAAAAAAACAGGATACGGTCCTACAAGCTGAATTTAGGGAGCTAGGAGTTAAATTAAAAAGTAGGACCTCAAAGGTAGTAATCTCAGGATTGCTACCAGTGCCACGTGCTAGTCAGAGTAGAAATAGCAGGATAATTAAGATGAATACGTGGCTTGAGGAATGGTGCAAGAGGGAGGGATTCAAATTCCTGGGACATTGCAATCAGTTCTGGGGGAGGTGGGACCAATACAATCCGGAAGGTCTGCACCTGGGCAGGACTGGAACCAAAGTCCTAGGGAGAGTGTTTGCTAGTGCTGTTGGGGAGCGTTTAAACTAATATGGCAGGGGGATGGGTTAACATTATTTGAATGGTGACAGATTAGGAACAGGGGAGGTGCAACGAGACCTGGGTGTCATGGTACATCAGTCATTGAAAGTTGGTATGCAGGTACAGCAGGCGGTGAAGAAGGCAAATGGCATGTTGGCCTTCATAGCGAGAGGATTTGAGTATAGGAGCAGGGAGGTCTTACTGCAGTTGTACAGGGCCTTGGTGAGGCCACACCTTGAATATTGTATACAGTTTTGATCTCCTAATCTGAGGAAGGACATCCTTGTTATTGAGGGAGTGCAGCGAAGGTTCACCAGACTGATTCCCGGGTTGGCAGGACTGACATATGAAGAAAGACTGGAT
This sequence comes from Pristiophorus japonicus, assembly GCF_044704955.1. Taxonomy (NCBI): domain Eukaryota; kingdom Metazoa; phylum Chordata; class Chondrichthyes; family Pristiophoridae; genus Pristiophorus; species Pristiophorus japonicus. The sequence goes on from NC_091980.1 coordinate 236,545,092, forward strand.
TGACTAGGCTTATATTCACTGGAATTTAGAAGAATGAGAGGGGATCTCATAGAAATATACAAAATTCTGACGTGTTTGGACAGTTTAGATGCAGGAAGAATGTTTCTGATGTTGGGGAAGTCCAGAACCAGGGATCACAGTCTAAAGATAAGGCGTAAGCCATTTAGGACTGAGATGAGGAGAAACTTCTTCACTCAAAGAATTGTGAACCTGTGGAATTCTCTACCACGGAAAGTTGTTGAGGCCAGTTCGTTAGATATATTCAAAAGGGAGTTAGATGTAACCCTTACGGCTAAGGGGATCAAGAGGTATGGAGAGAAAGCAGGAATGGGGTACTAAAGTTGCATGATCAGCCATGATCATGTTGAATGGTAGTGCAGGCTCGAAGGGCCGAATGGCCTACTGCACCTATTTTCTATGTTTCTATGTACCGGCCTTCAAAAGAGTGCAAGTGGCCTGGATCCCTGAAGATGAGGGGACATTTTGTTATAATTTATTTTTGTATTGATCATAGGCAGTCATCATAGGCAGTTCTTCGGGGTCAAGGATGACTTGCTTCCACACTAGCAATGAGTACTCAGGTGACTGATGGAATTAATTTTAAATGGTAGAAGATGCCTGTGCGTGAATTCTTTTAACGTGGGGTGGCCGTTGCACACCAGCCACCACACGGGCTTGAAGGAAAGTCTTGGTCCAGTGGCAGGGGGATACAAGACGACTGGAGACCAGGCTCTGCCGCATGAGTCAATACATAATCACAAACTCAAACATACTTATGTTATTTGTCTTCTAACACTCCTGTGAAGCGCCTTGGAATGTTTTGCTATGTTAAAGGCACTATATAAATACAAGTTGTTGTTGTACTTGCAGAGACACTTTGACCAACTTCCACATTGGTGTGCCACTAATGCTGGATGCATGTTTTATAGGAGAAGATTTAAAGTTACATGGCAAACAAGCAATCCATGTTGCAAAATTGGATGCCTGACATTACGATCTGATTGTCTTATTATTTAAATTTGCTCTTCTGCCAACTTCCAGCAGAATTATGGGCCTGAGGTCACTCCATTCCTGTCGAGCGATGTTTCATCTTTGCCGACTTTCAAATGGACCGGAGCTCCCACTACAGGCAGGCGGGAATCTACTTTAAATTCAATCAGTGCCGTGATGTGATTTTAACATCAAGTCATGGGAAGGCCTGCACTGTGTGGAATCACGGCGATAGGCACCGACCGGCCGAAAGAGGCCAAGGTTTGTTTCGTAAATTGCCTTTTATGAGAACTCCTTGTGTGCCAGGAGTAGCAGGAGTGCTCCTCCCAGGCCTCACAAGGAGTTCTAGGGCTTCTCCTGTCTCACCCTCTCGATGCTGGCATCAGCTGGCAAAGCCTTTGCCAAATGCTGAGGTTATGCCAAGGACCATTCCTTCGGGTCTCCGCTATCCTAAGGCTCCCGTGCCAATTTCCCACTCCCACCCGTGAGCCCTGATGTCAGTCCTGCCGGTTTCGAGCGGGAATCAGGGCTGCAATGTTTAAAAGAGGCTTGGGAGTTGAAATGGCCTGGCCTCGTGCTGAGCTCCCCATGGGGGTATCCCTCCTGCCCGTTTCAAATGCGCCCCTGGTAAAAATCGAGACCAAAGTCTCACCTGTCCCATGTGTGATATTTTGTCCTTATTTGTTTAAAACGATACTTATGTTTTTACACAGTACATTGTATACATTCCAACAATTTTGATAGAACTAAAATTAAATAAAAACCTGCTCCCAGTGGTTGCTAGGTGGTGTTTGCATTGACTCACTTAGCAAGTATCTACATTGACTCATCTGGGGGGGGGCAAGAGTGCGTTAGAAGTAGCATGTGACAAACAATTTTTTGACTATTTCAAAGAAATTGCAGTTTCATAGGACCTTTCATGACCCAAGGACCTCAAAATACTTCACCGTCAATAAAGTGCATTTTGAAGTGTAGCCACAATTGTAATGTAGGAAATTGCTGCAGCCAATTTGCGCACAGCAAGATCCCACCAACAGCAGTGAGATAAACAATCTCAGTGATGATAGCTAAGAGATTAGTGTTCGCAAAGACTATTTGACCGAACTCGCGCTTAGGAGGGTGTTACGACAAATAGCCTCTGAATCCACCCCCCAGCGCAATTTACACTAACACTTGTGGGGGGGAGGGAGGAGAGAGCCTGTTTGAGGGGGGGGAGGAGAGAGCATGTTTGGGGGGGGTGGGGAAGAGAGAGCCTGTTTGTGTGGGGGGGAGGGAGGAGAGAGCCTGTTTGAGGGGGGGGAGGAGAGAGCCTGTTTGGGGGGGGTGGGGAAGAGAGAGCCTGTTTGTGTGGGGGGAAGGGGAAGAGAGCCTGTTTGCGGGGGGGGGGGGGAAGAGAGAGTCGGTTTGTGGGGCGAGGGGAAGAGAGCCTGTTTGCGGGGGGGGAAGAGAGAGTCGGTTTGTGGAGGGAGGGGAAGAGAGCCTATTTGGGGGGGGGGGGGGAGAGAGAACCAGAACCTGTTTGGGGGTTGTGGGGCGAGAAAGAGCCGGTTTGGGGGTGGTGGGTTGAGGGAAAGCGGGCCTGGTTTGGGGAGGTGGGGGGAGAGAGAGCCTGTTTGAGGGGGGGGGAGAGAGAGATCCTGTTTGGGGGGGCAGGGAAGAGAGAGAGAGAGAGCCTGTTTGGGGGTGGGAGGGGGGGGAGAGAGAGCCTGAAAGGGGTGGGGGGGGCAGCGAGAGCCTGGTTTGGGATTGGTGTGTGGAGGGAGGAAGAGAGCCTGGTTGAGGAGGGGTGAGAGAGAGCCTGAAGGAGGGGGCGGAGAGAGCCTGGTTTGGGAGGGGGAGGGAGAGCCTGTTAGGGGGGGGAGGGAGAGCCTGTTTGGCGGGGGGTGGGGGGTAGTGGGGAGAGAGAGAGCCTGCTTGGGGGTGGGGGTGGGGGAGAGAGCCTGTTGGGGGGGGCGGAGAGAGACTGGTTTGGGACGGGTGTAGGGAGGGGGGGAAGATAGCCTGGTTGGGGTGAGGGTCGGAGAGAGAGCCTGTTTGGGGGAGGGTAAGAGAGAGTCTGGTTTTGGACGGGGGATGGGGGAGAGAAAGCCTGTTTGGGGCGAGGGGGAGAGAGAGCCTGTTTGGGGGGGGAGGGATTGAGAGAGCCTGGTTTAGGGGAGGGCGTCTTATATATACTCTGAACAGCCACCAGAGGGTTCATCCCCTGGAGTCCCAAGGGATCACATAATCCCTTGGGAGCACAGGTATTTAAGGAGGCCTCACAGGTGGGAAAGACACTCTGGAGACCTGCAATAAAAGACGAAGGTCACACTTTCCTTTAAGCTCACAGTATTCAGTCTGACTCTTTCTCTATACATAACAACTGGCGACGAGATACAGATAGCGAACCCAAAGATGCAGAGAACAGTGGGCATCCTGGAAAAATTCTCGGAGGGAGATGATTGGGAAACTTTTGTGGAGCGACTCAACCAATACTTCATAACCAACGAGCTAGATGGGGAAGAGAACGCTGCCAAATGAAGGGCGATCCTCCTCACTGTCTGTGGGACACCAACGTATGGCCTCATGAAAAATCTGCTTACTCCAACGAAACCCACCGAGAAATTGAATGATGATTTGTGCACACTGGTCCGAGAGCATTTACACCCGAAGGAAAGCGTCCTGATGGCGAGGTACCGGTTCTACACCTACAAAACGTCTGAAGGCCAGGAAGTGACAAGTTATGTCGCCGAGCTAAGACGTCTTGCAGAACATTGTGAATTTGAAAGACATTTGGAGCACATGCTCAGAGACTTTTTCGTACTTGGCATTGGCCACGAAACCATACTACGCAAACTTTTGACTGTAGAGACCCCAACCTTGAGCAAGGCCATAGCGATAGCCCAGGCATTCATTGCCACCAGTGACAATACTAAGCAAATCTTTCAGCACACAAGTGCTGCTACATGTACTGTGAACAAAGTGATGTTGTTTTCAAATTGCAATGTGCAGGGCAGGTCACACATGCCTGCAGCTGCATGTCCGCAGATGTCTCAGAGTCCACCATCAAGGGTGATGAATGCAAAGCCATTAACACCTTGTTGGCGCTGCAGGGGTGATCATCGTTTCCATTCATGCCGATTCATGCAGATGACACAAAGATTAATGGGAAAGCGGGTTGTGTAGAGGACACAGAGAGGCTGCAAAGAGATTTAGATAGGTTAAGCGAATGGGCTAAGGTTTGGCAGATGGAATACAATGTCGGAAATTGTGAGGTCATCCACCTTGGAAAAAAAAACAGTAAAAGGGAATATTATTTGAATGGGGAGAAATTACAACATGCTGCGGTGCAGAGGGACCTGGGGGTCCTTGTGCATGAAACTCTTTTAGAGTCTACCTGCAAAACATAAACATTAAACTGTGCCACCCGACCTGGGTGACACACCAGACATTTACAAGGCCCTTTTTTTCCTTTTTTTGGTTTTTTTTGTGTGTTTTTTGTTTTTTTTTTTGTTTTTTTTTTGGGCACTAAAATCACAATTTTCCTTGTGCATGAATCCAAAAAAGTTAGTTTGCAGGTGCAGCAGGTAATCAGGAAGGCGAATGGAATGTTGGCCTTCATTGCGAGAGGGATGGAGTACAAAAGCAGGGAGGTCCTGCTGCATCTGTACAGGATATTGGTGAGGCCGCACATGGAGTAATGCGTGCAGTTTTGGTCACCTTACTTAAGGAAAGATATACTAGCTTTGGAAGGGGTACATAGACGATTCACTAGGCTGATTCCGGAGATGAGGGGGTTACCTTATGATGATAGATTGAGTAGACTGGGTCTTTACTTGTTGGAGTTCAGAAGGATGAGGGGTGATCTTATAGAAACATTTAAAATAATGAAAGGGATAGACAAGATAGAGGCAGAGAGGTTGTTTCCACTGGTAGGGGAGACTAGAACTAGGGGGCACAGCCTCAAAATACGGGGGAGCCAATTTAAAACCGAGCTGAGAAGGAATTTCTTCTCCCAGAGGGTTGTGAATTTGTGGAATTCTCTGCCCAGGGAAGCAGTTGAGGCTGGCTCATTGAATGTATTCAAATCACAGATAGATAGATTATTAACCAATAAGGGAATTAAGGGTTATGGGGAGCGGGTGGGTAAGTGGAGCTGAGTTCACGGCCAGATCAGCCATGATCTTGTTGAGTAGCGGAGCAGGCTCGAGGGGCTAGATGGCCTACTCCTGTTCCTAATTCTTATGTTCTATGTTCTTATGATTCAAAGGGTACGTTTGCAAGGGCTGTGAAACAATGGGACACCTCCAACGAGTGTGTAGACGAGCTGCAAATCCTGTTAATCCTGAACCACCATGTTGTAGAGGAGGACAGATCCACGGAGGATCACGACGAAACAGAGCCTCAGACCGAGGAGGCAGAGGTACATTGGGTGCACACATTCACCACAAAGTGTCCCCCGATAATGCTGAATGTTGAACTAAGTGGACTCCCGATGTCAATGGAGCTGGACACGGGCGCAAGCCAGTCCATCATGGGCAAAAAGACTTTCGAAAGATTGTGGTGCAGCAAGGCCTCAAGCCCAGTCTCAACCCCAGTTCACATGAAACTAAGAACTTACACAAAAGAACTGATTCCCGTAATGGGCAGTGCTACCGTAAAGGACTCCTACGATGGAGCGGTGCAGAAGCTACCACTCTGGGTGGTACCAGGCGATGGTCCCACGCTGCTCGACAGGAGCTGGCTGGGAAAGATACGCTGCAACTGGGACGATGTCCGAGTGCTATCGCTCGCTGACGACACTTCGCGTGCCTAGGTCTTAAACAAGTTCCCTTCGCTGTTCGAACCAGGCATCGGGAAATTCCAAGGATCAAAGTGCAGATCCACCTAATTCCGGGGGCACAACCCATCCATCACAAGACGAGAGCAGTACCATACATGATGAGAGAAAGGGTAGAGATCGAGCTAGACCGGCTGCAAAGAGAGGGCATAATTTTACCAATCGAGTTCAACGAGTGGGCCAGTCCCATTTTCCTGGTGCCTGAAGTGGAGTTCTTGGGAAGGAGGGTTGCGGCGGACGGCATCAGGCCCACCAACTCGAAGACGGAGATAATCGAGAATGCACCGAAGCCACAGAACATGACGGAGCTGCGGTCGTTTCTAGGACTCCTGAACTACTTTGGTAACTTCTTACCAGGTCTCAGCACACTGTTAGAACCACTGCATATCGTACTGTGAAAAGGGGCCGAATGGGCATGGGGCAAAATGCCTTTGTAAAAGCTAGAAAATTGTTATGCTCAACAAATTGCTTGTGTTGTATGATCTATGTAAGCGTTTGGGACTAGCATGTGATGCGTCGTCATATGGCATCGGGTGTGTATTGCAACAATGATTTTGGGAAACTGCAACCAGTTGCTTACGCATCCAGGAGTCTGTCTAAGGCTGAGAAAGCCTACAGCATGATTGAAAAAGAAGCGTTAGTGTGTGTCTATGGGGTAAAGAAAATGCATCAATATCTGTTTGGGCTAAAATTTGAATTGAAAACTGACCATAAGCCACTCATAACCCTGTTTTCCGAGAGTAAGGGGATAAATACCAATGCATTGGCCCGCATCCAGAGATGGGCGCTCACATTGTCCGCATACAACTACGCCATCCGCCACAGGCCAGGCACAGAAAACTGCGCCGATGCTCCCAGTAGACTGCCATTGCCCACCACGGGGTTGGAAATGGCGCAGCCCGCAGATTTAGCCATGGTTATGGAAGCATTTAAGAGTGAGCAATCACCCATCACTGCCTGGCAGATCAAAACCTGGACGAGCCAGGACCCCTTATTGTCTCTAGTCAAAAGCTGTGTGCTTCACGGGAGCTGGTCCAGTTTCCCAGTGGAAATGCAGGAAGAAATAAAGCCGTTCCAGCGGCGCGAAGGTGAAATGTCTATACAGGCAGACTGCCTTCTGTGGGGCAATCGAGTAGTGGTTCCCAAGAAGGGCAGAGACACCTTCATCAGTGACCTCCACAGTACCCACCCAGGCATCGTAATGACGAAAGCGATAGCCAGATCCCACGTGTGATGGCCCGGTATTGATGCGGACTTAGAGTCCTGCGTGCACAGATGTAATACATGCTCGCAGTTAAGCAATGCACCCAGGGAGGCGCCGCTAAGTTTATGGTCCTGGCCCTCCAAACCGTGGTCTAGGGTACATGTTGACTATGCAGGCCCGTTCTTGGGTAAAATGTTCCTTGTCGTTGTAGATGCGTACTCCAAATGGATTGAATGTGATATAATGTCAGTTAGCATGTCCGCTGCCACCACTGAAAGCCTGCGGGCCATGTTTGCCACACACGGCCTACCTGATGTCCTGGTGAGCGATAACGGGCCATGTTTTACCAGTGCTGAGTTCAAAGAATTCATGACCCGCAACGGGATCAAACATGTTACATCTGCCCCATTTAAACCAACGTCCAATGGTCAGGCAGAGAGAGCAGTGCAAACCATCAAGCAGTGCTTGAAGAGGGTAACTGAAGGCTCTTTTCTTTTTCTTTCGATCCCTCTCTGATCATTCTCCACTGTTATCATGCCTCCTTTCATCTCCCCTCTCTCGGATATTCCGCCCTCCCAAATCCCTACCCCAATCCTTCATTATCCTTTGACTTTTCCTACTCTCCTGCCACCGTCCCAGGCTTGACTCCCTCTTAGATAAGCCCACAGCTTCCCTCTGTGCCTCTCTAGGCATCCTGCGAAGGGCCCATCGAGCCACTCGTCGCTGCCTCCTTACGAGCAGCAACCCAAACTGTCCCATCCTACTCTCTCGCCGACCTTCCTGCCCAGCACACCCACTGGGGCTAATCTTGACAATCTCCGCCCCACCCAGCACTGCCCCTTGGATGCTGACAGTGGGGCAGCCATCACTGACCTTCTCCACATCACCCTCCAGAATGTCTGTTCACTTGCGAACAAGGCCCTTGCCATCCATGAGCTTATTGTGGATGATTGCATCGACATCATGGCACTGACGGAAACTTAGTTGAGGGGCAACGACACCTTAACCCTTAAATGACGCCTCCCCACCTGGCTATACCTTCCACCACTTGCCCTGCTCAGACTGCCATGGTGGTGGTATGGCTCTCATCAACAAATCACACCTTGATCTAGCCCCCTACTCCTCCAGCAGTTTCTCCTCCTTTGAGCATCTGACCTTATTCCAACCCACTCAATTCAAATTCTCATTGTCCCCCGCCCACCCGGGTACCATACAAATGTTATTCCTAATATATCCTCACTGCTTTCCTTCCTCAGCCTCTGCACCAAAGAACTTATCGTCCTTGGTGATTTCAACCTCCATTTCAATTCACCATGTTCTCTCTCCTCTGAGTTCACGAGCCTCCTGTCCTCCCTTAATCTGTCCCTCCATGTAAACTCCCCAACCCATATTCACGGTCACAACCTCGACCTTGCTATCTCTCGTGGCCTCGCTACTCCCATCGTGTCAATCACAGATAAGGCCATCTCTGACCACTTCCTCGTATCGCTCTCCACCCACATCCCCATTCCTGTCCCCCGCAGCCCTACCTCCTTCTGTGTCCGCCCCTGGAAAAAACTCTCTCCTGACTCTTACAACTGCACTAGGAACTCCTAATTGTCCAGCCTTTGGCCCTCCATTCACCATGACATTTCTGCAACTACCGATCTGCTCAATCTCACCCTCACCACCAGCTTTGATGCCCTAGTCCCTATTAAAACAATTACTCTCTCTCACCCTGACCATTCCCCCTAGTAAGGCCCTCAGCTTCGCTCCTTTAAATCCAAGGGACACAGACTTGAACTGATATGGCCGACAACTGGTTTAGCCATTCACCGCCAGATTTAGCTGGAACACAAAGTATTATCGGGTCCTGCTCTCGTCTTCCAAAACTGCTCACTATTCCAGAATCATTCTGGATGTAAAGATCTCATCTTATGTTCTTATAGACCCCGGCTTACCGCCTTCATAAACCATTCTCCTGTCTCCACCATCACCTCTGACAATAAGTGTGAAGAACTCATGGACTTCTTTGTCTCGAAGATTGAGACCATCCGTTCAGCCGCCTCATCCACTTCACTTCCTTCCCCTAACCCACCGGGCCAAAGCTCCCCTAAGGAAGCCCCCTGCCCTAGCTCTGAACTCACATATTTCTCCAGTTTCTCTCCAATTTCCCCTCATGACCTCTCAAAGCTCATCTTGTCCATGAGACCCTCTTCCTGATCCCTCGACCCTATTGCCGCCAAACGGCTGACCACCCAACTTCCTTTTCTAGCTCCCATGTTAGCTGACATCATTAACGGTTCACTCTCCTCAGGTACTGTCCCCCTCTCCCTCAAATCTGCCGTCATCACCCTCTCCTCAAAATACCAACCCTTGACCCCTCCATCCCTGTAAACTACCAACCCTTCTCCAACCTCCCTTTCCTCTTCAAAGTCCTTGAATGTGTTGTTGCCTCCTAAATCCGTGGCCATCTTTCCCGCAACTCCATGTTTGAATCCCTCCAATCAGGTTTCTGCCCCTGCACAGTACCAAAACAACTCTCATCAAAATCACAAATGACTTCCTTTGTGACTGTGACGAAGGCAAACTATCCCTCCTCATCCTTCTCGACTTGTCTGCAGCCTTTGACACGGTTGATCACTCCATCTTTCTCCAACACCTCTCTACCATCGTCCAGCTGGGTGGGACGGCACTCGCCTGGTTTCATTCTTATCTATCTATCTAATCATAGCCAGAGAATCACCTGCAACGGCTTCTCTTCCCATTGTTACTTCTGGTGTCCTCCTAGGGTCCATCCTTGGCCCCCTCCTATTTCATCTTCATGTTGTCCCTTGACGACATCATCCGAAAACATAGTGTCAGTTTCCACATATACACTGATGACACCCAGCTCTACCTCAATACCACTTCTCTCAACCCCTCCAGGGTCTCTAAATTGTCAGACTGCCTGTCCGCCAGTTCTGGATGAGCAGAAATGTTCTCCAATTAAATATTGGGAAGACCGAAGTCATTGTTTTTGGTCCCCGTCAAAAACTGTTCCCTAGCCACTGACTCCATCCCTCTCCCCAACATCTGTCTGAGGCTGAACCACAATGTTCACAAACTTGGTGTCATATTTGACCTGAAATGAGTTTCCGACCACATATCTGCAGCATAACCAAGAGTGTCTATTTCCACCTCTGTAACATCGGCCGTCTCCATCCTTGCCTCAGCTAAAACCCTCACCCATGCCTTTGTTACCTCTAGACTTGACTATTCCAACGCACTCCTGGCTGGCCTCCCACATGCTACCCTACGTAAATTTGAGGTGATCCAAAACTCGGACGCCCCTGTTCTAACGCGCACCAAGTCCCGTTCACCTATCACCCCTGTGCTTGTTTCATTGGCTTCCGGTTAAGCAACGCCTCGATTTCAAAATTCTCATCCTTGTTTTCAAATCCCTCCATGGCCTCGCCCCTCCCCACCTGTAATCTCCTCCAGTCCCACAACCTTCCAGATGTCTGCGCTCCTCTAATTCTGCCCTCTTGAGCATCCCTGATTATAATCGCTCAACCATTGGTGGCCGTGCCTTCTGTTGCCTAGGCCTTAAAGCTCTGGAATTCGCTGTCTAAACCTCTCCGCCTCTCTACCTCTTTTTCTTCCTTTAAGATGCTCCTTAAAACCTACCTCTTTGATCAAGCTTTTGGTCACCTGCCCTAATTTCTCCTTATGTGGCTCGGTGTCTAATTTTTTTGTCTCCTAATACTCCTGTAAAGCACCTTTGGACGTTTTACTATGTTAAAGGTGCTATATAAATACAAGTTGTTGTTGTTGTTGATCTGTATCTTAACTCCGTTTACCCATCTTTGTTCCGTAACCTTTAATACACTTGCCCATCAAAAATCTATCAATTTCAGTTTTGAAATTTTCAATTGGCTTAGCCTCAACAGCTTTTTTTTTGGGTGGGGGGGGGGGCGGGGGGCAAGAATTCCCGATTTCCACTACCATTTCTGCTTTCTGACATCACCCCTGAACAGCATAGCTCTAATTTTAAGGTCATTCCACCTTGTTCTGGACTCCCCCAGCAGAGGAAACATTTTCTCTCTAACTACCCTATCAAATCCTTTAAATCATCTTAAACATCTCAATTAGCTCACCCCTTAATTTTCTATACTCAAGGCAATAAAAACCTAGTCTTTGCAACCCACTCTCATAATTTAACCCTTTTAGCCCTGATATCATTCTGGTGAATCTGGGCTGCACCCCCTCCAAGGCATTTATTGTTCCTGAGGTGTGGTGCCCAAATTAAATGCAGTACTCTAAATGGGATCATACCACAGTTTATGGGATCATACCAGAGTTTTATACAACTGTAAAATAACTTCTACCCCTTTTTATTCCAGTCGCCTCAAGTTAAAGGCCAACATCCCATTAGCCTTTTAAATTATTTTTTGTACCTGTCCACTAGTTTATTTTTCGTGGTTTCTGTACCTGGACCTCTAAATCTCTCTGCTCCTCCACATCCTAGCTTCTCACCATTTAGAAATACTGTGATCTATCATTCTTAGGTCCGAAGTGGATGGCCTCACGCTTCCCCACATTGAATTCCATCTGCCACAGTTTTACCCATTCACTTAATCTATCAATGTGAAACTTTCTGCTCACATCTGCTCCCACCTACACTATTTATTGTGCCGCCTAACATGATGTCGTCAGAAAATTTGGATATATAGCTTTCTATTCCTTCATCCAAGTCATTTATAAATATGATGAAAAGCTGAGATCCTAGCACAGATCCCTGGGAGGACACCTCGAGTCACGTCCTGCCAATTTGAATACCTATCCATGATTCCTACTCCCAGATTCATATTTCCTAACCATTTCCCTACCAAAGTCACTAATTTCATGCGCTATCATTTTTGTTAACAATCTTACTGAATGCCTTCTGGAAGTCTATATAAATAACATCCATAGGCAATCCTTTATCTACCCTGTTAGGTTAACTCCTAAAAAAATCAACTTGGTTTGTTAAACATGACTTGTCCCTTACGAATCCATGCTGGCTCTCTCTAATCAGTTCACATTTGTCCAAGTGCTCAGTCTGTCCTTAATAACAGATTCTCTTACGCAATATTGCTCTCTCTCGCGCAGGAAGATTTTGATCCATGAAAAGCAGAGAGCGAAAGATAGTGAGAGAGGAAGCAAGATAATGGAGCAAGAGAGCAAGAGAAAACACACACAAGAAAACACACACGAGAGTGCACACGTGCACGAGATAGCAAAAGAGAACAGGTGCACACTCTTTCCCTTGCACCCTCTTGTGCATTGAGGGTGTGGGTGAAAGAGGGGGAATGTGTGAGGTGTGTGCTGTAATTATTACAGTATTATATTATTCTCAATCCACAGAACATGCAGGTCACAAATGCTGTAACGCAGAACATAAGGCATCAAAGATTAATCATATTCCTATCCCTACAAAATGTAATCTTATTAAATGTTGCTGTAGCTTCACTAATTAGGATAAAAAAAAATGAATTAGGCTGAATTTTATAACACATTCCACTAGAATATTTAAACCGGTATTTAGGCTCCGTACAATACTCCAGTGAACATGTTTTCTATTACAAAATAATCCTGAGTCCTACTTTACAGATACCCTTCTGGTCTCCAACACCACTGTACCTTCTCCCTTTGACCAGTTTTGCATTCTTCCCTCAGCCCTATTCCAATTATTTCCCACTCTCTAATCCTGCTTGACATAAAAGTGATCTTGATCTTAACTCCCATGTATAATGTCATGGAAGATCAACAAGTTATAGTATAAATGTATATCTCCAGTATCATTGTATCATGAGAATACCAGGATGGAATGTAGAAGACACTAAAAACATCCCAATAGTGGATAATCAAGGGGCTATAGGGATGGGAGGAACTTAATACAATCACTATCACTAATGAAGTAGTACTTGGTAAAATAATGGGACTAAAGGCGGACAAGTCCCCTGCACCCGATGGCTTACATCCTAGTGTCTTGAGAGAGGTGGCTGCATAGATAGTGGATGCATTGGTTGTAATTTACCAAAATTCCCTGGATTCTGGGGCGGTCCCAGCAGATTGGAAAACCGCAAATGTACCGCCCCAATTTTAAAAAGGAGGCAGACAAAAAGCAGGAGACTATAGACCAGTTAGCCTAACATCTGTCGTTGGGAAAATGCTGGAGTCCATTATTAAGGAAGCAGTAGCAGGACATTTGGAAAAGCATGATTCAATCAAGCAGAGTCAGCATATTTTTATGAAAGAGAAATCATGTTTGACAAATTTGCTGGAGTTCTTTGAGGCTGTAACGAGCAGGGTAGATAAAGGGGAACCAGTGGATGTGGTGTATTTGGATTTCCAGAAGGCATTCGATAAGATGCCACATAAGAGGTTACTGCACAAGATAAAAGGTCACGGGGTTGGGGATAATATTTTAGCATGGATAGAGGATTGGCTAACTAACAGAAGACAGAGAGTTGGGATAAATAGGTCATTTTCCGGTTAGCAAACAGTGACTAGTAGGGTGCCGCAGGGATCAGTGCTGGGTCCTCAACTATTTATAATCTATATTAATGACCAAGAGTAATGTAGCCAAGTTTGCTGATGATACAAAGATGGGCGGTGTTGTGTATTGCTCTGGTACATTAAATGTATGATAAGTACAATGGTGCACCACAGAGGGCGCTGTGGTGGGAGACCTGAAAGTACCTGCACGAGGCAGTATAAAAGGCTGCCCACCACACCTGTGGAGCACTCTGGAGCTGTTCAATAAAGGACTAAGGTCACAGCAGTTAGATCAACACTAGACCGTGTGGAGTCAGTGATTTGTGTGCTACATTGGCGACAAGGAAGCGGATGAACTCCATGCAACCATGGCTACTCTGGGCTCGCTAAAGGATTTTACCGTGGGCAATGATTGGGAGGCCTTTACGGAAAGGCTCGAGTACTACTTCACAGCAAACGACTTGACGGGGCACACGGACGCACTGAGAGAGAAGCGTAAGACGATATTGCTTTCCAGTTGTGGCGGTGAGGTTTACTGTCTCGTCAGGGATTTGTTGGCACCCGCGAGCACCAGGGACAAGTCATATGAGGAGCTGGTCGCACACATTCATGACCAGTTGAAACCAAAGGAGAGCATCCTCACGGCCAGATACAAATTCTACCATCGCTGCAGACCTGAGGGCCAGGATGTTACCAAATATGCTGCGGACCTCAGGAGACTCGCGGCGCCCTGTGATTTTGGCGCATACCTTGACGAGGTGTTGCGGTACGTTTTTATTATGGGGATTGGCCATGAGGGCCTCCTTCACAAGCTTCTAGCCACGGAACCCACAGTCACCCTGACAAAAGCCATCACCATCAGCCGAGCATATATGACCTCGACTTGCAGCACCAAGCAAATGATCCACACAGTCTCGAACCCGGCAGGCACTGTCCACAGGATAGCGCCCACCACGGACAGAACTGCAGAACGTGGCTCTGCCCAGGGCAGAGAGCACGGACCTCGGGGTCCTGGAGCTCAGAGTCCGCCGAGGGGGGCCAATCAAGCAGCACCAGGCTGGCGCTGCGGAGGAAACCATGGGGCTCACCGGTGCAGGTTTGCGGAGTATACGTGCAATACCTGCCACATTAAAGGCCACCTTCAGCGTATGTGTAAAAGAAATCGGACTCACCATGTGGCTGGGGAGATGGTGGATGATCCACTGTTCAGCGAGGAGCAGGCAGAAGAAGATGAGGGGTTGGGACTGTATACGTGTACCGACGATTTGCCCCCAGTGATAATGGAAGTAAAAATTGACGGAGTCCCAGTGAGTATGGCAGTAGATACGGGATCGGGTCCGTCATTGGTGAGTCAGAGAACTTTTGAGAAAATGTGGGGTAACCCCGCTGCACGACCCAAGCTGGTCCCGGTCACGGCAAAGCTGCATACCTATACCAAGGAACTGATACCTGTTCTCGGCAGAGCGGATGTACAGGTATCTCACGGGGGCGAGAAGCACGGTTTACCTTTGTGGGTCATTGCAGGCGATGGGCCGACGCTCCTCGGCAGAAGATGGATGGGAAAGGTCCGTGGGAGCTGGGAAGACTTCATTCCTTCACAGACTGCTGCTCCCCGGGTTCCCAAAGAGCAGCGCTGACCGAGCTGGAGCTGCAGCCTAAATCCACACACAGGCGACAGCAGCCCAGAACTTCTGACCCCAAGCAATTCTGCAGCCTCAGCCTCCACAGACGAGCAGACCCTGGAAGAACAAGTTTGCAGGTGCGGGTGGATTGCTGGGGTGCGGGCCGACGGGGCGCTGTGGACGATGAGTGGGAGGTCCATCGAGGGCCGGGGGATCTAGGGGGCCTACGCAGAGGAACAGCCAGGTGGCGGTAGCGGCTGCGATGGTGGCGGCCATGGCGGCCGCAGGAGGGGCGGCAAGTGCGGAGACAACGGTGGGAGCGGAGGCTGCGGCGGCGGCTGCCGTGACTCGGGAGAACGCGAGCCAGAGCGGCGGATGCGGCAGCAAGTACGGAGGGACTCACAGGGACTGTGACTGATCGAGTCCAGGGAGCCACTTCGACCAAGTTGGGTTGTTCTGGGCTGTTTTTTTCCCTTCCTTTCTTCCTTGTCCCTTCTGTTCTTTCTTCGCCAGCGAGCTCAAGATGGTGGTGAGCCTCATGGCAACAGAGCTCTGCAGACAAAGCCCAGCAGAGCACCTAAAATGGCGGCGCCCAAGGGAAGCCTCGTGGGAGCCACAAGATGACGTCTTAAAAGGGCCTTACACCGTTGACAGTCCCCACATAAAGACTTTTGTAAGGCAAGAGCGAGTCTAAATGAGCTATGCGAATGTAGGATGACGGATTTATGATAAGAATTAATATTTTAATGCTGAATGGTTACTGTGTTTAAAATAATGGATATGAATTACGAATTACGATAAGAGTTAATATTTCAATGCTGAATGGTCACTGTGTTTAAAATGATGGATATGAATTACGGAAAGAGTCAATAACATGAGGTTCTAGTAAAAGGGATATGGATCCGTGTCTAATATTACCAACGGGCTAATGCGATTTTCGATTTAGGGGATTCATGCAATGGTTCAGCGGCTGCTAAGGCGACTACTTCATGAGAACAGAGGCAACGCACCAGTTGCGATACCCTGTCTCAGCGCAGCCCATTACCTCTGCCACCATACCTCACCCAGAGGAGCTGGAATTAAATAACTGTTTCATGGACCTGCAACCTTTTGACATAACATCTGTACCACATATTATATGTACCATACAAATGTACCATCTATGTATACCTGATGGAGGTTATGCTCGTGTACCTTATCACCCATGTAAGGACTGCAAATACCACATGCTTGCACCAGGTCCACCACATGGGGGAGAAGAAGGAAGTGGATGGTCATGGACTCACACTCACAAATCAAGCAGGACGAACAAGGCCGAGGTCACCGGCAATGGCTTTTGGAACTGGAGGGGGAGTGAGATGTTATGTATTGTCCAGGTACATTAAATGTATAAGTACAATGGTGCACCACAGAGGGCACTGTGGTGCGAGACCTGAAAGTACCTGCAAGACAGAGTATAAAAGGCTGCCCACCACACCTGAGAGGCACTCTGGAGTTACACAATAAAGGACTAAGGTCACAGCAGTTATATCAACACCAGACCGTGTGGAGTCAGTGATTTGTGTGCTACATACACCACAGCCTGGACTGGAGAATTTTAGCTAGGAAAGATTGGATAGACTGGCTTTGTTTTCTTTGGAACAGAGGAGGCTGTGAGGAGATCTTATTGAGGTTTATAAAATTATGAGGAACCTAGATAGAGTGGATAGGAAGGACCTATTTCCCTTAGCAGAGGGGTCAACAACCAGGGGGTATAGATTTACAGTAATTTGTAGCAGGTTTAGAGGAGATATGAGGGATAATTTCTTCACCCAGCGGGTGGTGTGGGTCTGGCACTCACTGTCTGAAAGGGTGGTAAAGGCAGAAACCCTCACCATATTTAAAAAGTGCTTGGATGTGCACTTGAAGTGCCGTAACCTACAGGGCTATGGACCAAGAGCTGGAAAGTGGGATTAGACTGGATAGCTCTTTGTCAGCTGGCGCGGACACAATGGGCTGAAATGATCTCCTTCCATGCATAAATTTCTATGATTCTGTGTTGCCTTTGGTTCTTTTGCCAATCACCTTAAATCTTTTCCTCTGGTTCTCAACCCTTCTGCCAATGGGAACAATTTCTCTCTATCTACTCTGTCTAGACCCCTCATGATTTTGAACACCACTATCAAATCTCCTCTCAATCTTCTCTGTTCTAAGGAGAACAACCCCAGCTTCTCCAGTCTATCCATGTAACTGAATTCCCTCAACCTGGAATCATTCTCATAAATCTTTTCTGCACCATCTCTAAGGCTTTCACATCCTTCCTAAAGTGCGATGCCCAGAATTGGATACAATACTCCAGTTGAGTATGCTTTGAAGATGCATTTGGTGATAGGGAGATAAGAAGCAAGGCAGAGTAGCTTATGAAAGGAATTCCAGAGTGCAGGGTCATGATAGACTAAAAAAAAGTGCATTACCAGAAGCCCCTTAAGAGCTCAGAACAATCTACAACAACTACAAGCACTCTGAAATCATCTAAGTAGCAAAAATAATCACAAAATAATACAAGCAAAATGGTTCCCAAAACTTTCTACAGTTTTGCCTGAGAATAACCAGGGATCCCTTTAAATATCACTGGAAATAGCCATCTCCTGACTTGTATTGTCTCCCATGGTTTGTGGGCAGTATCTGGAACTGGCATTAGCGATTTGGGCGGAAACATAAATATCATTTGGGACCATAACTACAGCCGCTATATGCATTTAATAATTAAGCCTGTTTCTGGCAGGAACTCTGGCCACCTAGATCAAGGTAGACCCCAAAATCGGAATTGACAGAAAACAAGTTGACGCTTGAGCTGTACTTGAAATTTTGATCCAGCTACCAGCCTGTTTGGAGGTGCAAATGGGGCCGTAGGGACAGGGACATTACTCACTATTCCTACAATTAAATAAGCCAGTTCTGATATTTCATAGGGCCATTTTGAGCAGTGTCATATCTTTGACAGGATATGGAGATGGAGCACGCGGTGTCCAGCGGTACACTCGCGGCCTTCTGCGAGAGGTGAACATCGGAGGGACTGGAATGCATTATTATCCCTGGCAACCAAATTGTAATTTGATTTAAGTTTTGTTAAAGTTTAAATTGTTAATTTGTGGGTTCTAGTGCCCTTGCCAAAAGGGGGCATTTGATTTTACAGTCTACCAAAATAGTTGTAGAGCTGTTGTTCTGCGATCTGGAGGAATCCGTGTTCTATGTCTGTGTACAGTGTTGTGAGGTTGCAGCTCCTCTTCCATTATTTAAAGGGGCTGCTTCTTGATTTTTGGCTGCACTTCAGTCCCACGCTTCTAATCTTTGGGCACCCGGTGCAGAGGGGTGCGGGTAGGTCGGAGGGCCTCCTCATAGGACTGCTCCTGAACCTGGCCAAGTTGGCCATTTACAGGTCCAGGCAGAGGGTGGTCGAGGGGATCATTCAACCCGACTGCCTGCCTCTCTTCCGCAGCTACGTTCATGCCAGGGTTTCCCTGGATATGGAGCATACGGTGTCCACCGGTACGCTCGCGGCCTTCCGCGAGAGGTGGGCACTGGAGGGACTGGAGTGCATCGTCACCCCCGGCAATCAAATTTTAATTTGATTTAATTCTCCACTAAAGTTTTTTTTGTTAATTTGTCGGTTCTAGTGCTCCTTTAAAAAGGGGGCACCTGATTTAAAAGTTTTACACAAAATAGTTTTGGTGCTGTTGCATTGTGAGTGGCTTAGCCAGTCACATGATGTTCACAACACTCAATAAAACCCCAGTCAGTTGGGTCAAGGCCATCCACGATGAGCTATGCAGTTGTGAGCCGAGTGGATGAACTGGTAATGTGTAGTGTGATTGTTAAACCTTTGTTAATAAACCAACTAGTTCTGAATAGTAATGTGTTGCTATGAATTCTTAAGCAAAGAACCCATGAAGCAAATACATTACAAAGGGGCCACATTATCCTTAGTCACCCTCTTTCTCTTAATATACATATAAAAATATTTAGTGTTGTCCTTGTTGTCCTACGACCCAGCTCTCCCTCTCCACCACTTCTCTTGATCCCTCCATGGTCTCTAAATTGTCAAACTGCTTGTACGACATCCAGTACTGGATGAGCAGAAATGTTCTTCAATTAAATATTGGGAAGACCAAAGCCATTGACTTTGGTCCCCAGCACAAACGGTCTTCCCTAGCCATTGACTCCATCCCTCTCCCTATCATCGATCTGAGGCTAAACCAGACTGTTCACAACCTAGGCATCATATTTGTCACTGAAATGAGCTTCTGGCCACATATCCGCGACATAACTAAAACTGCCTATTTCCACCTCCGTAACATTGCGCGCCTCCGATTCTGCTTCATCTCTTCTGCTGCTGAAACCCTCATCCATGTCTTTGTTACCTCTAGACTTGACTACTCCAACATACTCCTGGCTGGCCTCCCACATTCTACCCTACGTAAACTTGAGGTCATCCAAAACTTGGCAGCCTGTGCCCTAATTCGCACCAAGTCCCGATCACCTATCACCCTTGTGCTCGCTGACCTAATTGGCTCCTGGTTAAGCAACGCCTCGATTTCAAAATTCTCATCCTTGTTTACAAATTCCCTCCATGGCCTCTCCCCTCCCTATCTCTGTAATCTGTGTCAGCCTCACAACCCCACGAGATGTCTGCGTTCCCCAAATTCTGTCCTCTTGAACATCCCTGATTATAACTGCTCAACTGTCGGTTGCCGTGCCTTCAGCTGCCTGGGCCCTAAGCTCTGGAACTCCCTCCCTAAACCTCTCTACCTCTCTTTCCTCCTTTAAGACGCTCCTTAAAAACTACCTCTTTAATCAAGCTTTTAGTCATTTGCCATAATTTCTTATGTGGCTCGGTGTCTATCTGTTTTGTCTTATAACACTGCTGTGAAGCGCCTTGGGACATTTTACTATATTAAAGGCGCTATATAAAAATAAAAGTTGTTGTTGTTGATATCCCTCACAAGTTTTTTAAAATCGTATTCCTCTTTGCGACTCTTACTAATTTCCGGGTCAGTACTGAGGTCACACAGACCTTTAAATACAGTTCACTTAAGCCACATGCACATTGAATGTAGAGAAAGATTATAGTTCACAGGTACCATACATTTGTTGCTCTGATTAGATTATTATATTTTTTGTGACATTGCATGGGAGTCCTGAGTATTAGAGATGAGGCACTGACTGGCACTGCACTCTCCCTTCACATGCACTGCATTCTGCATTGATTCCTGTCTCGGACATCTGCTCCCCAGCCCAAAGAGCCAGTCCCTCTTGCTTTATATCTCTGTCAACAAAACATTGATGTCAGACTTTTTGAAATTGAAGGCTCTTCTTTCTAGCCTCTGTGCCATTGTTGCTGATCCAATGCTGACACAGCACCCTTCAGCAGCAGCAAATATTACATTGTGCTAATGCACCACATCTCTGCTTCTTAATCACTAGTTTCCTGTTCCCCTTGATGGGTGCTCCTTGGACCAAGATGGCATCTACCCATGCAATTCTGTTCCCCGTCTCTCCACCCCCTCCCCATGTGTTACTCTAATGCAGCAGGCTAAGTTCATGTTGCCAACCTGCCTCAATTCATTTAGATAAGTTGACCCCACAATTTATGATAGGGTCAACACTGCATCAAAATGTTATCTATAAATTCTGTCCCATCTCACTTGTGGCAGCATAACTCCTCCCCTGAAATGTCTATTTAAAATAACCTTTTACCTGTATACAGTTTCTTTTTTTTTTTGTCTGTTGAGTTTGAAAGGTTGGACACCCCTGATCGATATCAAATTGTACAAATATGAATGGATCAGCTCATTTACCTCTTAATATCTGAGGTTACAGCTCCAAATCATTAGCTTGAGCAAAAAGACCCAATGCTGACCGGAAAACTCAAAAAGCCTTTTTTTGGTAAACTGTTCACAGAAATTACTTCAACAGAATATTTCTAGACATTACTAATCCATTTTACATTAAAACAGCGAATAGTCTCAACATTCCAAAGATATTTGTTATGTATTTAACCCTTTGTAACCTGCATCACACCTGTCCACCAGAGGGCCTACCTGTTGGAGTCCCAAGGGATCCCTTGGGAGCACAATATATAAGCAGGCTACCCATGAGGTACCTGCACTCTGGAACTATAATAAAGGAGCTAAGGTCACACACAGTACTTGCTTATTACACACATTACTTGGTCTGACCATTTATTATGAGTGTAACAATTGGCGACGAGGTAACGAACAACCGTGTGAAAATGCAAAGAACAGTCGGCATTCTGGAGAAGTTCTCAGAGGGGGACGATTGGGAGGCCTTCGTGGAGAGACTCAACCAATACTTCGTGGCCAACTAGCTGGAAGGGGACGAGAACGCGACCAAACGAAGGGCGATCCTCCTAACTGTCTGTGGGGCATCAAACTATGGCCTCATGAAGAATCTCCTGGCCCCGGCTAAACCAACAGAGAAATCCTACGAAGAACTGTGTACGCTGGTCTGGGAGCACCTAAATCCTAAGGAAAGCGTTTTGATGGTGAGATATCGGTTCTACACGTGTCAACGATCGGAGAGCCAGGAAGTGGCTTGCTACGTCGCCAAACTAAGGCGCCTTGCAGGACATTGTGAGTTTGAGAGATTCCTAGAACAAATGCTCAGAGACTTTTTTGTACTGGGCATCGGACGTGAGACACTCCTTCGCAAACTGTTGACTATAGAAACTTTGAATCTGAGTAAAGCCATAATGATAGCCCAGGTATTTATGTCCACCAGCGACAACACCAAGCAGATTTCACAGAACAAAGAAGTTTCGGCCAGTACTGTGCATAAAGTAACGTCTTTTGAGTAGAAATGTACAGGGCAGAACGTACACGCCGGCTGCTGTGACCCGACCTCAATTGACCCAGAGTCTGCCATCATCTGTTAATGCGAGGTAATTAACACCCTGTTGGCGCTGCGGAGGTGATCATCGACCCCATTAATGCCGCTTTAAGCACTATGCGTACAATGGTTACAGAACAATGGGATACCTCCAACGAATGTGCAGGTGAGCTGCAAACCCTGCAAACCACCACGTTGCAGAGGAAGATCGATCCACTGTGGATCAGACGAAATTGGAAACTCGTACGGAGGAGGCAGAAGTGTATGGGGTACACACGTTCACGACAAAATGCCCACCAATAATGTTGAAAGTTGAACTGAACGGTATTCCAGTATCTATGGAGCTGGACACGGGGGCAAGTCAGTCCATAATGAGTAAAACGGCCTTCGGCAGGCTGTGGGGAAAGAAGGCACACAGGCCCAAGCTCAGCCCCATTCACACCAAACTAAGGACTTACACAAAGGAACTAATTCTTGTAATTGGCAGTGCTGAAGTCAAAGTCTCCTATGATGGAGCAGTACACGAACTCCCGCTGTGGATTGTGCCAGAGGATGGCCCCACGTTGTTTGGCAGAAGCTGGCTGGGGAAAATCCGCTGGAACTGGAATGACATTCGAGCGCTCTTGTCCGTTGATGACACCGCATGTACCCAGGTTATAAGCAAATTCCCTTCGTGATTTGAGCCAGGCATTGAGAGCTTCTCGGGGGCGAAAGTGCAGATCCATTTGGTTCACGGTAGGCGACCCATTCACCTCAAGGCTCGGGCGGTACTGTACATGATGCGTGAAAAAGTGGAAATTGAGCTGGAGAGGCTGCAACATGAAGGCATCATCGTACCGGTGGAATTCAACGGCTGGGCCAGTCCGATTGTTCCGGTACTCAAGGAGGATGGTACGGTTAGAATTTGCGGGGACTATAAAGTAATGATTAACCGTTTTTCGCTGCAGGATCAGTACCCGCTGATGACCTATTCGCGACCCTGGCTGGAGGGAAGACGTTCACCAAGCTGGACCTGACCTTGGCCTACATGACACAGGAGCTGGAGGAATCTTCGAAAGGTCTCACCTGCATCAACACACACAGAGGTCTGTTTATCTACAACCGGTGCCCGTTTGGGATTCGGTCGGCCGCAGCGATCTTCCAGTGGAACTTGGAAAGCCTGCTAAAGTCGGTTCCTTGCATAGTGGTCTTCCAGGACAACATATTGGTTACAGGTCGGGATACCATGGAGTACCTGAAGAATCTGGAGGAGGTTCTTAGTCAGTTGGATCGCGTGGGGCTCAGGTTGAAATGCTCGAAGTGTATTTTCCTGGCACAGGAATTCGAATTCTTAGGAAGGAGAATCGCAGCAGACGGCATCAGACCCATCAATGCCAAGACGGAAGCCATCAAAAATGTGCCGCGACCACAGAACATGACGGAGCTGCGGTCGTTCCTGGGACTCCTTAACTACTTCGGTAATTTCCGACCTGGGTTAAGCACCCTGCTAGAACCCCTACATGCGCTACTGCGCAAGGGAGATGACTGGATATGGGGGAATTCACAAGAGACTGCCTTTATGAAAGCCAGAAATTTAATGTGTTCTAACAAACTGCTTGTCCGTTATAACCCATGTAAACGATTGGTGTTAGCTTGCGATACGTCGTCATACGGGGTCGGGTGTGTGTTACAGCAGGCTAATGAATCGGGAATTTTGCAACCAGTTGTGCATGTATCCAGGAGTTTGTCCAAGGCCGAAAGGGCCTACAGCATGGTTGAAAAAGAGGCTCTGGCATGCATTTACGGGGTAAAAAAAATGCACCAGTACTTGTTTGGCCTCAAGTTCGAGCTTGAAACTGACCACAAGCCGCTCATATCGCTACTCTCGGAGAGCAAAGGGATTAATACCAATGCCTCTGCCCGCATCCAAAGATAGGCGCTCACGCTGTTGGCATATGTAATCAGCTACAGACTAGGCACAAAGAATTGCGCAGATGCTCTCAGTCGGCCACCATTGCCCACTACCGGGGTGGAAATGGCACAGCCAGCGGACCTGCTCATGGTCATGGAGGCATTTGAGAACAAGAAATCCCCCGTTACAGCCCGCCAGATCAGGACCTGGACCAGCCAGGATCCTTTACTGTCCCTGGTAAAAAAAACTGTGTCCGCCATGGGAGCTGGTCCAGTGTCCCAGTGGAGATGCAGGAAGCGATTAAGCCACTCCACAGACGCAAAGATGAGCTGTCCCTGCAGGCGGACTGTCTTTTGTGGGGCAATCGCGTGGTCTTGCCCAAGAAAGGCAGAGACACATTTATTTGCGAACTGCACAGCACCCACCCAGGCATCGTAATGATGAAAACCATAGCCAGATCCGATGTGTGGTGGTGTGGCATCGACTCAGATTTAGTGTCATGTGTGCGCCAGTGGAACACTTGCTCTCAGCTGAGCAATGCACCCAGAGAGGCACCGCTAAGTTTGTGGTCATGGCCATCCAAACCGTGGTCGAGGATCCACGTAGACTATGCGGGCCCATTCCTAGGCAAAATGTTTTTGGTTGTTGTGGATGCTTACTCAAAGTGGATTGAATGTGCAATAATTTCTGTAAGCACGTCCATGGCCACCATTGAAAGTCTATGAGCTATGTTTGCCACGCATGGCCTGCCTGATGTCCTAATCAGCGACAATGGGCCGTGCTTCACCAGTGCTGAATTCAAAGATTCATGACCCGCAATGGGATCAAACATATCACATCTGCGCCATTCAAACCCGCATCCAACGACTAGGCAGAACGGGCAGTTCAGACCATCAAGCAAAGCTTAAAACACATGTCGGAAGAGTCCTTGCAGACTTGGTTGTCCCGAGTACTGCTCAGCTACCGCACCAAATCCCACTCACTCACCAGGATTCCCCCAGCTGAGTTGCTCACGAAAAGAGCGCTTAAAACAAGGCTCTCTCTGGTCCATCCTGATCTACATGACCACGTGGAGGATAAGCGGCATCAACAAAGTGTTTACCATGACCGCGCAAACTTGTCACACGATATTGAGATCAATGATCCTGTGTTTGTGCTCAATTATGGACATGGTCCCAAATGGCTCGCTGGCACGGTCACAGCCAAAGAGGGGAGTAGGGCATTTCAGATCAAACTGACCAATGGACAAATGCACAGAAAACACTTGGACCAAATTGAACTACGGTTCACCAACAGCTACGTACAACCCGAAGAAGACACCACCAACTTTGACCTTCCAACACACACACACACACAAGTGGCAACTGACATCACAGTTGACCACAAAACCAAACTCATCATCCCCAGCAGTCCGGCAAGGCCGGCTGCCCAACAGCCAGTGAAGAACTGACCAACCCACCCGCACCAGCATTTGTACCGAGACGATCAACAAGGAGCGCAAAGCCGCAGATCGTCTCACCTTGTAAATAAGTGTACTGTTGACTTCACGGGGGAGTGATGTTATGTATTTAACCTCTTGTAACCTACATCACACCTGTCCACCAGAGGGCCTACCTGTTGGAGTCCCAAGGGATCCCAGCATCCCTTGGGAGCACACGAGGCACCTGCACTCTGGAACTATAATAAAGGAGCTAAGGTCACACTTGCTCATTACACACAATACTCGGTCTGACCATTTATTATGAGTGTAATAGTATTGTACTGACAAAATGTTATGTGACACAAACTTACACTAGTGCAGCCTAAAGGAAAAGATGAACTTTTGGAACAAAAAAGGCTTAAAGTAAAATCAAAAAAAGGATCTATTAAAAAAGAAGAAAATATTAAAAATATATGCACAATGTTCGAATCGGAAAAGGAATGATATAGTCAATAGTGGGAACAAAATTAAAGTCAATTACGGTCGCTGTTGCTGAACGCTGATGCAAAAAAAGAGTCGTTAAGTACGCATCCAGATAAGTGAAGTAACAACCCCCGAGAGATATAATGAAGTCTGAAGTTACCCCTCCGCCCCCCCCCGCCCCGTAAAGGAAATCTAATAATAGTGCAAAGGAATTGTTATGTATTAAAGCTTGGGGGTCATCAGACACCAGAGGGCACCGCGGTCAGAGGTTATCGGGCTGTACGCATGAGGCATGTGTGCTTGGTCACCTGTATATAAGCTGGGTATCTTTGTCACACAGGCACTCTCGGGCTGGAATAAAGATGGATCAGATTGCACCTGAGTGAGTTTACAGTAACCAGACTCTTGAGTCATTACAATTGGCGATGAGGTAATTTAAGAACCTTTGCATGCACAATGGGCACGGTTCGAATCCAGGAGAGATTCGTGGAATCGTGGAGTTAGATGTAGTCCTTACTACTAGGGGGATCAAGGGGTATGGCGAGAAAGCAGGAATGGGGTACTGAAGTTGCATGTTCAGCCATGAACTCATTGAATGGCGGTGCAGGCTCGAAGGGCCGAATGGCCTACTCCTGCACCTATTTTCTATGTTTCTATGTTTCTATGGAAGGCGAGGATTGGGCGGATTTAGTCGACCGCCTGGATCAGTATTTTGTGGTCAATGGCATGGAGGCAGAGGCCTGCGCAGTTAAGCGCAGGGCAGTTCTCCTCACCGTTTGTGGTCCGAAAATTTACGGCCTCATGAAGAATCTTCTCTCGCCTGTCCGTCTGGCAGAAAAAGGGTACGAGGAATTGTGTACTTTGGTGGGTAACCATCTGAAGCCACAAGAGGGGATCATCATATCACGCTACCATTTCTACACGCATGTTCATGTTGAGGGCCAGGATGTGTCGGGATTTGTCACCGACCTGTGATGTCTTGCTGAGCCGTGTAAGTTCGGGAACATGCTAGAGGACATGCTGCGTGATATCTTCATGATAAGCATCAGCCATGATGCGATCCTCAGGAAACTGTTGGCTGCAGAGACGCTGGATTTGAAAAAGGCCATTGCAACTGCCCAGTCATGCATGACGACGGATGATAATTTGAAGCAGATATCATCGACGAGTCGGAGTTCCCGGCACGCACTATAAAGAAGATGGCGTCATTTTCAGTCAGAGCTGCTTATGCGAAAACTGCCGCTGCTCAGAGTATACCAACTGGTTCGAACCAGATTTCATTATGTTGGCATTGTGGGGGCGATCATCGGCCTCATCAGTGTCGGTTTAGACAATACTCATGCAATGGGTGTTCGAAAGTGGGGCATCTTCACAGGATGTGTCCACAACAGAGCAAACGTGGTGCGGCTCACCACATGGTTGATGAGGACCAGTTCAGTGATGGCCCGGATATGCAACCCGAGGAGGAAGTGAATGGATTGTATTCGTTCCTGAGCAAGAGCCAGCCGCTAGTCGTTAATGTGAAGCTGAGTGGCATGCCTGTATCAGTGGAGCTGGACACGGGTGCGAGCCAGTCAATAATGAGCCAAAGGACATTTGACAAGCTGTGGGACACTAAGACTGCGAAACCGAAGCTGAGTCCAGTCAATGCCAGGTTGCGTACTTACACTAATGAACTCATACCGGTGCTTGGCAGTGCAACAATCGAGGTGTGGTTCACGAGCTACCATTATGGATCATCCCAGGTAATGGCCCAACGCTGTTCGGCAGGAATTGGCTCGAGAAAATTAAGCTGAACTGGAATGATGTCAAGGTGTTGTCCTCGGTGGATGATACTTCATGTGCTCAAGTATTGAAAAAGTTTCCTTATTTGTTTGAACCAGGCATTGGTAATTTTACGGGAGCCAAGGTGCAGATTCACCTGGACTCCAATGCAAGGCCTGTCTATCACAAAGCTCGGTCTGTTCCGTACATGATGAGGAAGAAGGTTGAAATTAAGCTTTACAGACTCCAGCCTGAAGGGATCATATCACCGCTCGAGTTTAACGAATGGGCTGGTCCCATTGTTCCTGTGTTGAAGAGTGATGGCACTGTCAGGATTTGTGGAGATTTCAAGGTTACGATTAACCGATTTTCGAAACAGGATCAGTATCTGTTACCAAGGGGCTGATGACCTGTTCGCCATGCTAGCTGGTGGAAAGTCGTTCACGAAACTGGATCTGACAGCGGCCTATATGACCCAGGAGCTTGTCAACACTTCGAAGAAACTCACCTGCATCAACACCCATAAAGGACTGTTATTCTACAACAGGTGTCCTTTTGGGATTCGTTCGGTTGCAGCCATATTGCAGAGGAATATGGAGAGTTTACTGAAGTCCGTTCCTAGAACTGTTGTGTTTCAAGATGACATTCTGGTCACAGGTCACAACACTGCTGAACATTTGAACAATCTTGAAGAAGTCCTACAGCGTCTGGACAAAGTGGGACTCAGGCTGAAATGCTCGAAGTGTGTATTCATGACACCTGAAGTTGAGTTCCTCAGGAGGAAGATTGCTGCTGATGGCATCAGGCCCATTGATTCGAAAACCGAGGCCATCAAAATTGCACCCAGGCCTCAGAATGTGATGGAGCTGATTCGTTCCTTGGGCTACTCAACTACTTTGGTAATTTCTTACCCAGATTGAGCACTTTACTAGAGCCACTGCATGTGTTACTAAGAAAGGTGACAACTGGGTCTGCGATACGTCTCAAGATAGAGCCTTTGAGAAAGCCAAGAATCTGCTATGTTCAAACAAGTTGCTTGTTCATTATGATCCGTGTAACTGTCTTGTATTGGCCTGTGGTGCTTCATTATATGGGGTTGGCTGCGTACTCCAACAAGCAAATGAATCGGGCAAGCTACAACCTGTTGCGTATGCTTCGAGAAATCTGTCTAAAGCAGAAAGAGCTTACAGTATGGTAGAGAAAGAAGCTTTGGCCTGTGTGTGTGGGGTTAAAAGAAATGCACCAGTACTTGTTTGGACTACGTTTTGAACTAGAAATGGATCACAAGCCACTCATTTCATTGTTTGCGGAAAACAAAGGTATTAATAACAATGCATTGTCCCGCATTCAAAGGTGGGCACTGACATTGTCTACCTATGATTAAGTCATCCGTCATAGACTTGGTACTGAGCATTGTGCCGATGCTCTGAGTCGTCGGCCCTTACTCTCATCTGGGATGGAGATGCCTCAACCTGCAAATCTACTGTTAGTAATGGGTGCTTTTGAGAGTGAAGGAACCCTTATCACTGCTCAACAAGTTAGGATCTGGATCAGTCATGACCCTATTTTATTGGTTGTGAAAAGGTGTGTACTCAATGGTGATTGGTCTGCTATACCTATAGAGATGCGTGAGGAGACCAAACCTTACAACTGTCGCAAGGTTGAGCTGTCCATTCAGTCAGACTGTTTACTGTGGGATAATCGTGTAATCATGCCCAAGGAAGGTTGAGAAAAATTTGTACGTGAACTTCATAGCACTCATCCTGGTATTATCATGATGAAGTCCATTGCTAGGTCTCATGTATGGTGCCCTGGAATTGACTCTGATCTGGAATCATGCGTGCATCAGTGCAATACTTGCATGCAACTAAGTAAAATACCAGCGGAATCTCCGCTGAATCTTTGGTCGTGACCATCCAAACCATGGTTGAGAATCCACATTGATTTTGTGGGCCCGTTCCTAGGAAAGATGTTTTTTTGTTGTAGTAGATGCATATTCTAACTTGATAGAGTGTGTTATTATGTCATACAGCACATCTGCAGCTACCATTGAGAGTCTTCGTATCATGTTTGCTACTCATGGTTTGCCTGACATTGTTGTGAGAGACAAGTGATCTTGCTTCACAAGTCTTGAGTTCCAGGAGTTCACGAAACTCAATGGCATCAAACATTTCAGATCAGCTCCATTCAAGCCTGCTCCTAATGGTCAAGCAGAGCGTGCCGTTCAAACGATCAAGCAAAGTATGAAACGTGTAACTCAGGACTCACTGCAGAGATGGTCGTTGTCATGTATCTTACATTATTATATATAACTGTATCCTAACATGCTATACATGACTGTAATAAGATATGACCTGTAACCACCAGCATACCTTACCACCAGGGGTGCACTTGCAAGAGACAGGTATATAAGCACAGGTCTCAGGCAAGTGCAGCATTCCAGAGCTGTGAAATAAAGGTGCAGGTCCAGAGTGACCTTGACTTCACTACATGCCTCATGTGAATCTGTACTGAGGGGACAGGACTTTACAGTGGCGACAAGTTACGGGATTACAGAATCCACAGAATGGCTAACAACGGATCAGATGAAAAGTACAATGCGGGAGGCAATTGGGAGGACTTTATAGAAAGGCTCCAGCAAAGCTTTGTAACCAAAGACTGGTTAGGCGACGATAAGGCAGACAAGAGAAGAGCCCATCTCTTGACCAGCTGTCGCTCGAAAACATACGCTTTAATGAAGGATCTGTTGGCACCCGAGAAACCAGCAAGCAAGTCATTTGAGGAATTGAGCACACTGGTAAGAGACCACCTGAAGCCAATGAGCAGCCTACACATGGCCAGACACAGGTTCTACAACTACAGACGCTGTGTGGGCCAGAGCATACCCGACTTCGTGGAGGAACTTCGGAGGTTGGCTAGTTTATGTGAGTTCTCCGATGAACTGAGGAGAGAAATGCTGAGAGACTTTTTCATTGAAGGAATAGGCCACGCAGGCATATTCCGAAAGCTCATAGAGACCAAGAACCTGACCTTAGAGGCAGCAGTACTGGTTGCACAGACATTCTTGGTAGGGGAAGAAGAAACGAGGTTGATTTACAATGCAGGTACGACAACTAACGAAATATTGGAACAAGAAGTTCACAGCACTAAACAAGCTGCTACCCCCACACACAGACAAAACCGGGAGAACAGGTTCTCGACAGCAGGCAGAAGCCATCAAAGGCCACAGGAACAGCCGTTCACACCTCATCAACCCACAATGCAAGCAATCAACTACGAACTGAGAGAAGCTCAAGAAAGATCAGCCAGACGCAGCTCATTCTTTGGGAACACTTTAAACAATAGAACAGGTCTGTGCTGGAGGTGTGGGGGTGGGCACTCGTCAAGGGGATGTCGATTTCAGCAGGCTGTTTGCAGAAATTGTAAATATACAGGGCATTTGGCCCGCATGTGCAAAAAAATGGCAGCTCGGCTGGTATACGAATCGTATGGGTCGGAAAGCGGACCAGAAGATGGCGGGGACAGTACCCGGGACACCGGTGTACAGCGGGTCAACACGATCAATGGCTGCTGCTCCTACAACAGGTCGCCTCCTATAATGATGAGGGTCTTACTCAACGGGATATCTGTCAATATGGAGCTGGATATGGGAGCGAGTCAATCTCTCATGGGCGCTCAACAATTTGAACAACTGTGGCCGCATAAAAGAGACAGACCAAAACTCACAAGGGTCGACACCACACTAAGGACCTATACCAAAGAAATCGTACCAGTCCTTGGCAGCGCCATGCTCTCTGTCACACACAAAGGGACAGTGAACCGACTTCCCCTGTGGATTGTCCCCGGAGACCCACCAGCACTGCTGGGGAGAAGCTGGCTGGTAAAACTAAACTGGAAATGGGATGATGTCCATGCCATGTCATTAGAGGAACGGACTTCCTGCTCAACAGTTATAAAGCATTTTGAACATCTCTTTCAGCCAGGTGTGGGCACTTTCAAAGGGGCCAAAGTCAAAATCTACATCACACAGGATGCTAGACCGGTCCATCACAAGGCCAGAGCTGTACCCTATGTGATAAGGGAAAAGATTGAACATGAACTAAACAGGCTTCTGCGGGAAGGCATTATATCACCTGTGGAATTTAGCGACTGGGCAAGTCCCATCGTCCCAGTCATGAAGCCTGATGGATCCGTACGAATCTGTGGGGACTACAAATCTACCATAAACAGAGTCTCCCTAAAGGACCAGTACCCGCTGCCCAGAGCAGAGGACTTATTTGCCACCTTGGCTGGAGGTAAAGTTTTCTCAAAATTAGACCTCACATCTGCGTATATGACGCAAGAATTGACCGAGGAATCCAAGCTACTCACCACCATCAACATACATCGAGGCCTTTTCATGTACAATCGATGCCCATTCGGCATCAGGTCGGCAGCTGCCATATTCCAGCGCAACATGGAGAGTCTGCTCAAGTCCATCCCGGGGACGGTTGTATTTCAAGACGACATACTTATCACGGGCAGGGACACCGACTCCCATCTCCGTAATTTGGAGGAAGCACTAAAGCGGTTGGAACGGGTAGGCCTACGAGTCAAGAAATCCAAATGCCTGTTTCTCGCACCCGAGGTTGAATTTTTGGGCAGAAGGATTGCCGCTGATGGAATCCGCCCAACAGAGTCCAAAACGGAAGCAATTCGCCTGGCACACAGGCCCCGGAATGTCTCAGAACTGCGCGCCTTTCTCGGGCTACTCAATTACTTTGGGAACTTTATGCAGAACTGAAGCACGCTGCTGTAGCCTCTCCACGTGCTACTCAGAAAGGGATGCGATTGGTTTTGGGGGGACGCCCAGGAACGCGCCTTCAATAAGGCACGCAACCTTCTGTGTTCCAACAGTGTTTTGACTTCCTTTGACGCAGGTAGAAAGCTAGTTTTCACATGCGATGCGTCAGCGTACAGGGTCGGGTGCATTTTGCAACATGTCAATAGTGCGGGCAAATTACAACCCATAGCTTATGCCTCCAGGTCACTTTCGCGGGCGGAGCGCGGGTACGGAATGGTAGAGAAGGAGGCGCTCTCGTGCGTGTACGGTGTCAAAAAGATGCACCAATACCTTTTCGGGGCCAAGTTCGCGTTAGAAACCGACCACAAGCCCCTCACGTCCCTCCTATCCGAGAGCAAGGCAATAAACGCCAATGCCTCGGCGCGAATTCAACGGTGGGCACTCATGCTGGCGTCCTACGACTACACAATAAGGCACAGACCAGGCACAGACAACTGTGCCGACGCGCTCAGCAGGCTACCCCTGGCGACCACGGAAGGGTCTGACGAACAGGACTGTGAGATAGTCATGGCAATCAATGCCTTTGAGTCCACAGGTTCGCCCATGACGGCTCGCCAAATCAGAGCCTGCAAGGCCAGCGACCCCACATTATCCTTAGTAAAAAGATGTGTCCTAACCGGTGACTGGGCAGAGGCTCGCGATGCCCGCCCCGAGGAATTAAAACCCTTTCACAGGCGCATGCATGAGCTATCAGTACAAGCAGACTGCCTGATGTGTGGCAGCCGAGTAGTCATGCCTCTGCGAGGCAGAGAGGCATTTGTCCGGGAGCTCCACCGCGAGCACCGGGGAATCGTTCTCATGAAGGCCATAGCGAGATCCCACATCTGGTGGCTGGTATTGACGTGGATTTGGAGCTCTGCGTCCGAAGGTGCACCATTTGTGCCCAACTCAGCAATGCCCCCAGGGAGGCTCCACTGAGCCCCTGGCCCTGGCCTACCAAACCGTGGTCGCGGGTGCACGTAGACTATGCGGGCCCATTCATGGGCAAAATGTTCCTTGTAGTTGTAGATGCATTTTCAAAGTGGATCGAATGCACCATTTTAAACTCGAGCACAACCTCAACCACTATGGAGAGCCTCACAACCATGTTTGCAACGCACGGAATCCCTAACACATTGGTCAGTGACAATGGTCCGTGCTTCACCAGCGCAGAATTCCAAGACTTTATAATTGACCACGGCATAAATCACATCAAGACGGCACCGTTCAAGCCGGCCTCCAACAGCCAGGTGGAGAGAGCAGTGCAAATAATTAAACAAGGCATGCTTAAAATCCAAGGTCCCACGCTGCAGGGTCGCCTGTCGTGACTGCTGCTGGCCTACAGATCTCGTCCACACTCACTGACTGGGATGAAAAGGACTCGATGAAAAGGACTTTAAAAACAAGGCTCTCATTAATTCTCCCAGACATGCATGAAATCGTTGAGGTAAAGCGCCGTAAGCTGACTGAGTACCATGACAGAAATTTGAGGGGGAGATGAAATGAGATAGGGGACAAAGTGTTTGTGCTAAACTATGGCAGGGGTCCCAAATGGCTTGCTGGGACAGTAACGGGCAAGGAAGGAAATAGGTTACTGGTAGTACAAATGGACAATGGCAAAACCTGCCGGAGGCATGTAGACCAAGTCAAAAGAAGATTTACCAACAACACTGCGGAACCAGAGGCAGACTACAATGTGGAACTCGCACCACACCTGGTGGACAGACAGAGGGAACAACCTGAGGAAAGGCAATCCCAACAGACAGCCCGGGCGAGTCAACAACAATCACACCAATCGAAACAGACAGCCCAGGCGAGATACCAGCAACCACCCCCAAAGAAAAACAGACACCAAGGCAAACAACTGAACCACAACTCAGACGCTCCACGCGAGAGCGTAGACCACCTGAGAGACTGAACCTATAAAGACAAATAAGACCTTGGGGGAGGGTGATGTCATGTATCTTACATTATTATATATAACTGTATCCTAACATGCTATACATGA
This sequence comes from Pristiophorus japonicus, assembly GCF_044704955.1. NCBI lineage: Eukaryota > Metazoa > Chordata > Chondrichthyes > Pristiophoridae > Pristiophorus > Pristiophorus japonicus. The sequence goes on from NC_091980.1 coordinate 236,579,504, forward strand.
CTGTAATAAGATATGACCTGTGACCACCAGCATACCTTACCACCAGGGGGTACTTGCAAGAGACAGGTATATAAGGACAGGTCTCAGACAAGTGCAGCATTCCAGAGCTGTGAAATAAAGGTGCAGGTCCAGAGTGACCTTGACTTCACTACATGCCTCGTGTGAATCTGTACTGAGGGGACAGGACTTTACAGTTGTTATGTATATTGCTCAATTACAGGTCAAGCCCTCATACACTTACTGGGGTTCCTCCTGCTGAACTACTGATGAAGGGAAATCTCAAGACCAGGCTTTTTCTTGTTCATCCTGATTTGAATGATCGTGTTGAAAACAGACGTCAAAGTCAGCAATGGTGTCATGATCGTGTTGCCGTGCCACGTGACATCTCGGTCAACGATCTGGTTTATGTACTGAACTATGGTCAAGGTCCAAAGTGGATCGACGGTACTGTTACAGCCAAGGAGGGTAACAGAGTGTTTATTGTCATGCTCAAGAATGGGCAAACAAGCAGGAAACACCTTGACCAGGTTAAACTGCGGCACACATATGAACTGAAACTGAGTGAGGAAGATGCAGTCAGTGACCAACCAACCAATGTTCACTCATCAGAGGACTCTGCTGACATTACTGACTCTGAACCTTCAGTCTCTGATGTGGTCATGACCACTCCCATCAGATCGGCTACTCAGCCCTCAGTCTCAACGGACTCAGAACGCTCGCCCAGAGCCAAAGTTTAAATGAGACGATCAACTCGTGAGAGGAAAGCCCCAGACCATCTTAATTTGTAAAAAAGCTGTTAAGATTTTAAAAGGGGGATGTTGTTATGTATTAATACTTAGGGGTCATCAGACACCAGAGGTCGGAGGTCATCGGGCTGGGTGCAGCACATAGAGGAAAATCAGATGGGAAGAATTGCACACCCAGAACGGAACTCATCTGATTTTCTTTCCATTAACATAAACGATGGAAAACCAAGTGACTTTGTTACATGCACGCAATCCTACCCACATAAGAGGAAAATATGCCTTGAACCACCCATCTTTCAACCAAGTTTACCAAATTAATATAATGGTTTTGTGAACTCACTCAGATGTACAATCCCTGTCAATTTACATGTGTTATCCAATACTTTATCTTAATTTAATTAATTTCAGGCAATGTTAAATCATTTCTACCTGCTTTGTAATCGAAACACATTTGAAATTATATTTTACATACCAAACAATAATATGCCTGCAGAGAGCAGCTAGCAGAAATCAAATTTAAAGTGATTCCTCACATCTCAGATAGATATTAAAAATGCATACTTTTTTAATGATATGAACTGTGAAGAAAATCCCTATTTTTTACATCCTTACAAAAAATCCTTGGTGTGAGATTGTGATTGGTAGCGCCTGTTGTTTGGGACTATGGGTGCCATTTGGGTACCAAAATGGCGTCCGATGCAGGCACGTACACTTGTGAGGTGAATCGTGCCAGAGGCCATATGTGTGTGGGTGTTAGAGCGTGTCCAGCTAATGTCCTCCAGAAGTATACAGAGCAAGCAAATCATGATGTCAATTAGCGTGGAACGCTGATTTGACGCCGGCGGTGCCATGTTGGAGCTTAACCCAGCAGCTAACCTTAACCTTGCACAGCTGAACACATGTTCAGCAGCAGGAAGGACCCCACCACCGCCAGCATATTAAAAGGGATCAGCTACTTACAGGTTAGTTGCTGGTTGATTTCTTCTGGCTGTTGCTACAATTCTACAAGTGTTTGGTGCTTTCTATAGTTGTTTCAAGTTGCAAAAGTCTACAGGGAGTGGTGTGGCAGGTGCTGCAGGACTTTTTACTGACTTCAGGCTTTCTGCACAAACCACTTGCTGCCAGACATGGGTGCACTGGTAGCCATTCCCCTTGGAATACAGCATGACTTGGAGAATGTACAGAGGCCACGCAGAGCAGGACAAGCTGCTGGAAGAGGAAAGAGGGAGGAGGGGGAGAAGGGCTCTCAGAAGAAGGCCATATCTGGCCAGTGTGTTCAGGGAGCAATTCTCCTACCTCAACCTCAGCAAGGAACAAAGTGTGAGGCATCTACGCTTCACCATGGATGTTCTTACTGCAATCTGCCACGTGCTGCAGCCACAATTGCAACCTCAGAGCAGGGCGAGCACTGCATTGCCAGTGGCTGTGAAGGTGGCCATGAACCTTTATGTATCTGGCTCCTTATAGGCTGGAGGTGGAGATAATTCCAACATCTCGCAGTTTGCCATCCACTGTTGCATAAGGAAGGTCACTGAGGCTCGCTATTGAAAGATAGCTAACTACATTTCCTTCTCTCGCCAGAGATAAGGAGGCGGAGCGAGCACACAACTTTACTAGGTTTGCAGGCTTCCCCATGATGCGATTGATTCCATGCATATCGCTTTGTGGGTACCGCATGCCAACTCTGCCCTATACCAGAACCTAAAGGGATTCCACTCCCTCAACATCCAGCTGGTGTGTGACCATACGCAGCACACCATGCAGGTCAATCCTTGAAGCAGTCATGATGCCTTCATTCTGCGGCAGTCCACTGTGCCAGCTGCATTTCAGCCACCAAGGCAAATCAAAGGGGGGGCTAATGGGCACCAAGGGCTGACTACTGACGACATGGCTCAAGACTCTGGTGCACAACCCACGCACATGGCGCACAATGAAAGTCATGCTGCCACATGAAATGTGGTAGAATAGACCATTGGCATGCTGAAACAACGCTTCTGTTGCCTGGACCACTCTGGAGGAGCCCTGCAGTACATGGTAGAATGGGTGTCAAGAGTCGTGGTGGTCTTCTGCATGCTGCACAACCTCGCCATCATGAGGGCACAGCCCTTGCCACCAGCCATACGGTGTACAGCTAAGGAGCAGGAACATGAGGATGAGGAGGAAGAGGAGGAAGAGGAAGGGAGGAGAAAATCTAAACAGCCTCTTTCTGCCCTGGCTGTCCATGAGGAACTCATCCGAGTGTGATGCAGGTAACCACAACCCCAATTCCCCATTCACCAACAGTCCCAGACCTTCCCTTCCCTCTGTCACCGACCATCACAGTGTTTGCTTGGCCACAATTCAAAAATACATGCCACCACAAAATAAACATTCCAAACTTAATTTATAAATGAAGTATATTGCATGCAAAAGTCAACCAATGACCATTATGCATTCCCTTAGTGCCTGTCTTCCGTATGCCTTTGCCTGCCCTCGTGCTCTTACGCAGTTACTCTTAGGCAGTCCCTTGGAGTCGAGGATGACTTGCTTCCACGGTAAAAGTAAGTTCTCAGGTGACTGAGGAGTCCAATGCGGGACCTACAGTCTCTGTCACAGGTGGGCCAGACGGTGATTGAAGGAAAGGGTGGGTGGAGTGCTTGGGTTGTCATGCGCTCCTTCTGCTGCTTACACTTGGCTTCAGCTTGCTCCCGGCGAAGAGACTCGAGGTGTTCGGCGCCTTCCCGGATGCTTTTCCTCCACTTTGAGCAGTCTTGGGCCAGGGATTCCCAGGTGTCGGTGGGAACTTTTTCAAGGAGACTTAGAGGGTGTCCTTGAAGCGTTTTCTCTGCCCACCTGTGTTAAGTATGGAAGAACTCCAAAAGACTGAGTACTGTGAGCTAAAACTGATGTGACCTTAGTCACTTTAATACAACTCCAGAGTTCCTAAGCAGCATGGCAGACAATTTTTTATACTCCCTTGCACGAGGTGTGTAGGTGATCCTTGGGCCTCCAACAGTTGCGCCCTCTGGTGGCAAGTCTTACACAGTTACAATATTTACATACATAACATCACTTCCCCCCACCCCCCCGCCCCCAAAGTCTTTGATATAAATTCTTTACAAGTTGAGACGATCCGGGGCCCTACGCTCCCTGGTTGATCATCTGAGTTCAAACTCTGGCATGGGTGAGTTAGTCGGACCATTGCTGCACTGCGACGTGGTTGGCCTGACAGGACTGTTGGGAATGGTGGGTTCATCCTCTTGATTGACAGTGAGGGCGATTGCTGGTTGGGTGTGTGTTGGTGGATCGATGATGGTGATGTCCTCTTCAGGTTGTTCCTGGTTGTCGGTGAACCGCAGTTTGGTCTGATCCAAATGCTTTCTGCACATTTGTCCATTCAATAGTTTGACTATAAACACTCTATTCCCCTCCTTGGTCAAGACAGTGCCAGCAACCCATTTAGGACCATGACCGTAATTCAGGACAAACACTGGGTTGTTAACATCAATGTCGCGTGATACAGCCGCGCGATTGTGGTACATATTTTGCCGCTGACGCTGGGTTTCCACATGATCATTTCGATCCGGGTGGACCAGGGAGAGCCTGGTTTTGAGTGTTCTCTTCATTAACAATTCTGCAGGGGGAGCCCCAGTGAGCGAGAGGGGTTGCGTCCGGTAGCTGAGCAGAACCCGAGATAAGCGGGTCTGCAAGGAGCCTTCCGTCACACGATTCAAGCTTTGTTTGATAGTTTGGACTGCCTGTTCCGCTTGACCATTGGATACGGGCTTAAATGGAGCAGACTTAACATGCTTGATGCCATTGCGGGTCATTAACTCGTTGAATTCCGAGCTGGTGAAACACGGTCCATTGTCACGGACAAGGACATAGGGCAAGCCATGGGTGGCGAACGTAGCCCGGAGGCTTTCAATAGTGGTGAATGTGCTGGATGACATGATTACGCATTTAATCCATTTAGAGTAAGCATCCACTACAACTAAAAACATCTTTCCGAGAAAGGGGCCAGCAAAATCTACATGGATCCTGGACCACGGTTTGGAGGGCCATGACCAAAGACTCAATGGAGCCTCCCTTGGTGCATTGCACTGGTGTACGCATGACTCTTAACACCGAGTCAATGCCGGGCCACCAAACATGCGACCTGGCTATAGCCTTCATCATGACTATGCCTGGGTGGGTACTGTGTAGATCGCGTATGAACTTTTCCCTGCCTTTTTTTGGCAAAACCACGCGATTACCCCATAAGAGACAATCCGACTGGATGGACATTTCATCTTTGCGTTGGTCAAATGGCTTAATTTCATCTTGCATTTTCCCGGGAACGGCCGACCAGCTCCCATTGAGGACGCAACCTTTTACAAGTGATAGCACAGGATCCTGGCTGGTTCAGGTCCTGATCTGGTGAGCAGTGACGGGTGACCCCTTGCTCTCAAAAGCATCCATGACCAGAAGCAAGTCTGCGGGCTGTGCCATTTCCACCCCAGTAGTGGGCAATGGTAGCCTCATGAGGGCATCAGCACAGTTCTCCGTGCCTGGTCTGTGGCGGATAACATAGTCATAGGCGGAAAATATTAGTGCCCATCTTTGGATGTGGGACAAAGCATTGGTGTTTATACCTTTGCTTTCTGAAAACAGCAAAATGAGCGGATGTGGTCGGTTTCAAGCTCAAACCGAAGTCCAAATAGGTATTGCTGTATTTTCTTACCCCATATATACATGCTAACACCTCTTTCCCAACCATACTGTAGGCTCTTTCAGCCTTAGACAGACTTCAAGACGCATATGCAACCGGTTGAAGTTTGCCTCATACATTGGTTTGCTGTAACACACAGCCGACCCCGTACGAAGATGCATCACAAGCTAGCACTAATCATTTACACGGGTCATACAGTATAAGTAACTTATTAGAACAAAGTGGGTTTCTGGCCTTCTCAAAGGCTGAGTTTTGAGATTTACCCCAAATCCAGTCATCACCCATATGTATCAACATGTGCAACGGTTCCAGCAAAGTGCTTAACCCGGGTAGAAAGTTACCAAAATAGTTGAGGAGTCCCAGGAACGAATGCAGCTCCGTCACATTCTGTGGTCTGGGTGCATTGTTGATGGCCTCCGTCTTTGAGTCCGTGGGTCTGCTGCAATCTTTCTCCCCAAAAATTCAACCTCTGGTGCCAGGAAAACACATTTGGAGTGTTTCAGCCTGAGTCCCACACTGTCTAGTCGACTTAGAACCTCTTCCAGGTTGTGCAAGTGTTCGGTGGTGTCACGACCGGTGATCAGGATGTCGTCTTGAAACACAATGGTGCGTGGAACAGATTTCAGCAGACTCTCCATGTTTCTCTGGAAGATGGCAACAGCCGAGCGAATCCCAAAAGGGCACCTGTGGTATATAGACAGTTCTTTGTGCGAGTTGATGCACGTCAATCTTTTGGAAGATTCAGCCAGCTCCTGTGTCATGTAGGTGGAGGTTAGGTCCAACTTGGTGAACGACTTCCCCCCTAACGTTGCGAACAGGTCATCTGCCTTGGGTAGCGGGTATTGGTCCTGTAACAAGACTCTGTTGATCATTACCTTGTAGTCTCCGCAGATTCTGACCATGCCATCACTTTTCGACACCGTAACAATTGGACTGGCCCACTCAATGAACTCGACTGGCGATATGATTCACTTTCGTTGATGTCTGTCCAGTTCGAACTCGACTTTCTCCTTCATCAAATATGGAATCGCTCGAGCCTTGTGATGAACGGGCCTTGCATCGGGGACTAGATGGATCTGCACCTTGGCGCCTGTGAAGTTGCCGTTGCCTGGTTCAAATAGCAATGGAAACTTGCTCAGCACTTGGGCGCACAAGGCATCATCCATTGAGGATTGTGTTTTGATGTCGGTCCCAGTTCCATTGAATCTTTCCCAGCCTGCTTCTGCGGAATAGCGTTGGGCCATCGCCTGGTACAATCCACAGTGATAAATCATACACAGCTCCATCGTACAATAGAATGCATACGGGATTGTATCTTAGAACAGTATGTTACAGAACCTACAAGGGGACAAGCTATTTTAGATCTGGTCCTGTGTAATGAGACAGGAATAATAAACGATCTCCGAGTAAAAGATCCTCTCGGAAGGAGTGATCATAGTATGGTTGAATTTGTAATACAGATTGAGGGTGAGGAAGTAGTGTCTCAAACGAGCATACTATGCTTAAACAAAGGGGACTACAGTGGGATGAGGGCAGAGTTGGCTAAAGTAGACTGGGAACACAGACTAAACGGTGGCACAATTGAGGAACAGTGGAGGACTTTTAAGGAGCTCTTTCATAGTGCTCAACAAAAATATATTCCAGTGAAAAAGAAGGGCGGTAAGAGAAGGGATAACCAGCCGTGGATAACCAAGGAAATAAAGGAGAGTATCAAATTAAAAACCAATGCGTATAAGGTGGCCAAGTTTAGTGGGAAACTAGAAGATTGGGAAAATTTTAAACGACAGCAAAGAATGACTAAGAAAGCAAAAAAGAAAGGAAAGATAGATTACGAAAGTAAACTTGCGCAAAACATAAAAACAGATAGTAAAAGCTTTTACTGATAGATAAAACGGAAAAGAGTGACTAAAGTAAATGTTGGTCCCTTAGAAGATGAGAAGGGGGATTTAATAATGGGAAATGTGGAAATGGCTGAGACCTTAAACAATTATTTTGCTTCGGTCTTCACAGTGGAAGACACAAAAACCATGCCAAAAATTGCTGGTCACGGAATGTGGGAAGGGAGGACCTTGAGATAATCACTATCACTAGGTGGGGAGTGCTGGACAGGCTAATGGGACTCAAGGTAGACAAGTCTCCTGGTCCTGATGAAATGCATCCCAGGATATTAAAAGAGACAGCGGAAGATATAGCAGATGCATTCGTTATAATCTACCAAAATTCTCTGGACTCTGGGGAGGTACCAGCGGATTAGAAAGCAGCTAACGTAATGCCTCTGTTTAAAAAAGGGGGCAGACAAAAGGCAGGTAACTATATGCCGGTTAGTTTAACATCTGTAGTGGGGAAAATGCTTGAAGCTATCATTAAGGAAGAAATAGTGGGACATCTAGATAGGAATAGTGCAATCAAGCAGACGCAACATGGATTCATGAAGGGGAAATCATGTTTAACTAATTTACTGGAATTCTTTGAGGATATAACGAGCATGGTGGATAGAGGTGTACCGATGGATGTGGTGTATTTAGATTTCCAAAAGGCATTCGATAAGGTGCCACACAAAAGGTTACTGCAGAAGATAAAGGTATGCGGAGTCAGAGGAAATGTATTAGCATGGATCGAGAATTGGCTGGCTATCAGAAAGCAGAGAGTCGGGATAAATGGGTCCTTTTCGGGTTGGAAATCGGTGGTTAGTGGTGTGCCACAGGGATCGGTGCTGGGACCACAACTGTTTACAATATACATAGATGACCTGGAAGAGGGGACAGAGTATAGTGTAACAAAATTTGCAGATGACACAAAGATTAGTGGGAAAGTGGGTTGTGTAGAGGACACAGAGAGGCTGCAAAGAGATTTAGATAGGTTAAGCGAATGGGCTAAGGTTTGGCAGATGGAATACAATGTCGGAAAATGTGAGGTCATCCACCTTGGAAAAGAAAACAGTAAAAGGGAATATTATTTGAATGGGGAGAAATTACAACATGCTGCGGTGCAGAGGGACCTGGGGGTCCTTGTGCATGAATCCCAAAAAGTTAGTTTGCAGGTGCAGCAGGTAATCAGGAAGGTGAATGGAATGTTGGCCTTCATTGCGAGAGGGATGGAGTACAAAAGCAGGGAAGTCCTGCTGCAACTGTACAGGGTATTGGTGAGGCTGCACCTGGAGTACTGCGTGCAGTTTTGGTTACCTTACTTAAGGAAGGATATACTAGCTTTGGAAGGGGTACAGAGACGATTCACTAGGCTGATTCCAGAAATGAGGGGGTTACCTTATGATGATAGATTGAGTAGACTGGGTCTTTACTCCTTGGAGTTCAGAAGGATGAGGGGTGATCTTATAGAAACATTTAAAATCATGAAAGGGATAGACAAGATAAAGGCAGAGAGGTTGTTTCCATTGGTGGGGGAGACTAGAACTAGGGGGCACAGCCTCAAAATACGGAGGAGCCAATTTAAAACCGAGTTGAGAAAGAATTTCTTCTCCCAGAGGGTTGTGAATCTGTGGAATTCTCTGCCCAAGGAAGCAGTTGAGGCTAGCTCATTGAATGTATTCAAATCACAGATCGATAGATTTTTAACCAATAAGGGAATTAAGGGTTACGGGGAGCGGGCGGGTAAGTGGAGCTGAGTCCACGGCCAGATCAGCCATGATCTTGTTGAATGGCGGAGCAGGCTCGAGGGGCTAGATGGCCTACTCCTGTTCCTAATTCTTATGTTCTTATGTTCTTATGATACCTTAACTGCCGCATTGCCAATGACTGGTTTGAGCTGTTTGGTGTAGGTGCGCAGCTTTGTGAGAATCGGTTTGGGTCTTTGTGCCTTGTTGCCCCACATTTCTTCAAAAGCCTCTGGCTCATAATTGACTGACTCGCCCCTGTGTCGAACTCCATTGATACCGGAATACCGTTCAATTTGACTTTCCGCATAATAGGAGGGCTCTTGGTGGTGAAGGTGTGTACCCCATACACTTCTCCCTCGGGTTGAGTTGCCTCTCTTGTTTGTTCTGCGTGATCCGCGCCGGATCGATCATCCTCTGCCGACTCTGCCACGTGGTGAGTCACAGCACTCTTGCACATTCGCTGGAGGTGTCTCGATGTTTCGCAGCCTTTGCACACGTAGTGCTTGAATCGACATTGATGGGCTCGATGATTACCCCCACAGTGCCAACATGGCACTAATGGATTTGCATTCACGCCCGATGGCGGACTCTGAATCATCCTAAGTCTTGCAGCTGCAGGCATGTAGACCCTGCCATATGCAGTTCTGCCTGCTAGCAACGTTATGTTATGCACAATACTTGCCGGTGAGCTTCGATGCTGGGAAGATATCAGTCTGGCATTATTGCTCATGGATATAAATGCCTGGGCTATCGTGATGGCCTTGCTCAGGTCTAGGGATTCGGCGGACAGCAGCTTGCGAAGAATGACCTTGTGGCCGATGCCAAGCACAAAAAAGTCCCGCAGCATTTCCCCCCAAAATCCAGCAAATTCGCAAGTTTCCACAAGGTGTCTCAGGTCAGCGACATAACTCGCCACATCCTGGCCCTCGGAGCGGTGGTGCGTCCAGAAGCGATACCTGGCCATTAAGGCGCTCTCCTTCGGCTTGATGTGGTTCCGAACCAGCGTAAGCAACTCTGTATTTGTCTTCTCTGATGGTTTCTGCGGTGCTAGCAGATTCTTGATGAGGCCGTATATTGTGGACCCACACACGGTGAGGAGAATCGCCCTGCACTTGATCGCTTTATCGTCCCCATCCAGCTCATTGGCCACGAAGTACTGGTCGAGACGCTCAACAAAAGCTTCCCAATCATCACCCTCTACAAATTTCTCTAAAATGCCAACGGCAGCCATGACCGCGTAAAAGTTTGTAATCTGTTACTCATCGCCAATTGTTAAGTATTGAAGAACTTCACAACACTGAGTACTGTGAGCTAAAACTGATGTGACCTTAGTCTCTTTAATACAACTCCAGAGTGCCTAAGCAGCATGGCAGACAACCTTTTATATTCCCTTGCACGAGGTGTACAGGTGACCCTTGGGCCTCCAACAGTTGCTCCCTTTTGGTGGCAAGTCTTACACAGTTACAATGTTTACATACATAACAACCTGGGACTCGCTTGCCCGTGTCGGAGCTCCGAGTAGACTGCTTGGCAGTTTGATATCGGGCATGCGGACGACGTGGCCCGCCCAATGGAGCTGATCGAGCGTGGTCAAAGCTTCGATGCTGGGGATGTTGGCCTGAGTGAGAAAGCTGACGTTGGTGCGTCTATCCTGCCAATGGATTTGCAGGATCTTGCTGAGGCAGCGTTGGTGGTGTTTCTCCAGTGCTTTGAGATGCCTGCTGTACATAGTTCATGGCACTGAATCATAAAGGAGAGAGGGAATCACTATTCTCTGTAGACCATGAGCTTGGTGCCGGGTTTGAGACCCTGGTCTTCAAACAATCTCTTCCTCAGGCGACCGAAGGCTGTACTGGGACACTGAAGGTGGTGTTGGACTTCGTCATTAATGTCTGCTCTTGTTAACAGTAGACTCCCGAGGTATGGAAAATGGTCATCGTTGTCCAAGGCCTCATTGTGGATTTTGATAATCGGGGAGCCGTGCTGTGTGGCGGGGGTAGGTTGGTAGAGGACCTTTGTCTTACGGATGTTTAGTGTAAGGCCCATGCTCTCGTATGCTTCGGTGAAGGTGTTGACGATGGCTTGGAGTTCGGCCTCCGAGTGTGCACCGATACAGGTGTCGTCTGCGTACTGTAATTCGATGACAGAGGATGGGACGACCTTGGATCTGACCTGGAGGCAGCGGAGGTTGAACTGTTTCCCATTTATTCTGTAGATTAGCTCCACTCCAGTGGGGAGCTTACTGAGTGTGAGATGGAGCATTGCAGCAAGGAAGATCGAGAAGAGCATTGGAGCGATGACCCAGCCTTGTTTGACCCCGGTCCGAACATGAATTAGGTCTGTGGTGGATCCGTTGGTCAGGATCACGGCTTGCATGTCATCATGAAGCAGGTGAAGGATGGCGGCAAACCTTTGACGGCAGATGCATTTGAGGAGGATGCTCCATAATCCCTCACGGTTGACAGTGTCGAAGGCCTTTGTGAGGTCAAAGAAGGCCACATACAGGGGTTGGTGCTATTCCCTGCATTTCTCTTGGATTTGCCGTGTGGTGAAGATCATGTCCATTGTGCCCCTTAGTGGTCGGAATCTGCACTGCGACTCTGGGAGGCGTTCTTCAGCCACGGGCGAAGGCGATTGAGGAGGATTCTTGCAATGATTTTCTCTGTGGCAAACAGCAGTTACCGCAATCAGACTTGCCGCCTTTCTTGAAGATGATCACGATTACCGCATCTCTGAGATCCCCCATCATGCTCTCCTCCTTCCAAATGAGAGAAATGAGATCATGTATTCGCTCCAATAGTGCTTCTCCGCCATGCTTTAGTGCTTCGGCGGGGATTCCATCTGCTCCTGAGGCCGTGTTGTTCCTCAGTTGTCGCATGGCCTTTTCTACCTCATGCCGGGCTGGGGTTGTGGTGAGATGGTGGCGGGTAGCATGCTGCAGGAGGGAGTCGTGGACACTCACATCGAAGACAGAGTCTCGGTTGAGGAGATCTTCAAAGTGCTCCTTCCAGAGAGCACTGACTGCCTCTCTGTCCTTCATGAGTGCCTCTCGTTCTTGGCCAGCAGTGGGGTAGGGCCTTGGGTGCTTGGGCCGTAGGTGGTCTTGACTGCGCTGAAGAATGCACGCACATCGTGGTTGTCGGCTAGCAGCTGGATCTCCTGCGCTTTCTCCACGCACCGTCTATTCTTTAGGTCGCGAGTTTTTTGTTGGACCTCAGCCTTCAGACGTCTGTAAAGCTGCTTTCTTGTTCTCGAGTTGTGTTGCTGTTTCCAGTTCAAGAATGCCTTGCACTTGCGGCTTATTAGCTCCTGGATCTCCTGATCATTCTCGTCGAACCAGTCTTGGTGTTTCCTGGTCGAGAGACCGAGCGTCTTCGCAGGTGCTGATTATGGAGGCCTTGAGGACAGACCAGGCGCTGTGGACACTCTGCATCTCTGAGTCACTGGGAGTCGTCAGGTTGGTATCGAGGCACTGGCTGAATAGTGCTTTCTTAGCAGGGTCTTTGAGTGCTCCAGCGTTGATTTTCCTGCGGCATTGTTTCTGTTGTCGTCGCTGTTTTGGGGCTATGTTGATGGTGATGACAGAACGGATTAGATGGTGGTCCATCCAGCAGTCGTCAGCTCTTGTCATGGCGCAGGTGATGCGCATGTCTTTGCGGTCTCTCGCTCAGACGATGACGTAGTCTAGTAGATGCTAGTGCTTGGAGCGAGGATGCTGCCATGAAGTCTCATATTTGTCTTTCTGATGGAACAGGGTGTTGGTTATGATAAGGCCATGTTCTAAGCATTTCGTCAGGAGGAGGGTACCATTGGAGTTGGTTTTCCCTAAATCTTTCTGCCAATCACACCTCCCCTGAGGTCTGTGCCCTTTTCAACTCTGGCGTTAAAGTCGCCCAAGATGATCAACTCATGGCCCATTGGGATTCGGGACAGACATTGCTCGAGGCTGGAGTAGAACTCCTCTTTGGTCTCGTCTATAGCTTCTAGTGTTGGGGGCATACGCACTGAAGACAGTCGCACACTAGTTCCAGGCTAGGGTGAGCTGAAGAGTTATGAGGCGTTTGTTTATCCCTCAAGGGGAGTGTCTGAGACGGCCCACTAGTTCATTTTTTATGGCGAAGCCTACCCCATGGATGCACGATCTTCTTCTGGTTTACCGTTCCAGAAAAAGGTGTAACCACCACCTTGAGCTGACCTTCTCCTGCCCGCCGGGTCTCACTTAGGGCGGCGATGTCAACATCGAAACGTCTGAGTTCCCGGGCAATGATAGCTGTACGGCATTCCGGTCTGTCGCTGTTAGGGTTGTCCATGAGAGTTCTGACGTACCAGATCCTGAACTTCATTTTGAAGGGTGGAAGATGCCTGTGCGTGAATTCTTTTAATGTGGAGTGGCCGTTGCACACCAGCTATCACACGGGTTTGACAAAGCAAGGTCTTGATCCAGTGGCAAGGGGGTCCAAGACGGTTGGAGACCAGGCCGCATTGCATGGGTTTAGTGCCTACACATACAGTTATTGTAGCATGGCTGGTGGAAGTGACGGATACTGCAGATGGCCTTGGAGAATGACCTAGAATGTCTAGCTGCAGACTGCACCATCTCGACATAGGTGGCATCAGTCTGAGCTGGCGGGCTGACAGGCAACAGCAAGGGCACTGGCAGAGTGGCAGGACGAATGCTGCTATCCTGAGAGAGGACAGCAGGTTCATGCTCCACAGAGCCACTGCCACTCCCCCAGCACGGCGCCTCAGCAATCCTAGTAATGTGTTGGAGGTTAGATTGCTGGACTGCTGTGACACTCTGCAAGCCCCTTTGCACACTGCAATCCACAGCCATGATGACAGCAGTCTGAGCTTCCACTACAGCACTCAATTGTTGCGGGCTGCTGCTTGTGCTGTAATGGAAGCTGAGACATCAACCATCAGATGCTGCATCATGGTTAGGTCCAATAGTGAGTGGATGGAGTTGCCCACCACTTCCATGCTGGAAAGGATGGACTCCAAGTTCTTTGCAAAGCTCTGTGCCAAGTTGGTGCCGAACTCCTCCATTCTGTTTGACATTGACCGCGGGCTTTCTGGCAGGTTTCCCAATGTACCAAGCATTTCGTTGTGCATACCCATCAGCGTTCTTCTGTAGGATGCCCCATCGGGGTCCTCATCTGAGTCCTCTGCAGCGTAACCTGTCTGTGACCTCACCCTCCAGGGAGCAGACACCTGCGCTCCTTGCCTGGCTACAGACCACTCTTACCTGGTGGCTCATCACATGCACATCCCACCTCCAATCTGCCCTCTAAGATACACGCAGGTTCAGTATCTGAGCTGGTGGCTGCGAGTGTGAAATCAAGCAACAGCGCTGTATCTTCATCATCACTCTCTTCTTGGTGTTCCTCCACTGCCTGGCCACGTTGCAGCTCGGTATCTGAAGGGAAAAAAGCACAAGGATAAGGTTGTGCTGTGGGGAGGAGGCAAAGTAAGAGGAGCATGCTAACACCATCTGCAGCTTGTAAATCAGAAGAAAGTGTGGGATGAGGGGGAAGTGGGATGTGAGAAGGAGGATTAGGTATGAGGATACCGTCATCTTCGATGATTTCAACCCTGCCGCTGGCTATGGCATTAGCAATTATCGTTCCAATAACGGCCAGCACCGTCTCCTCAATGCGGGTTAGGACATACAGGCACGCCTGTTCCCCTCCAGTTAGCTCCTGCTCCCTCCAGTTGTGCACCACTTTGTCCGGCAAGTGAAAGAGAGAAGTGTGTCAGTAAGTGTGGTGCAATCTGTTTGACTGATGTGGCTGCCATGGTTGAATAGTTGGCAATGTATGCAAGCTGTGAGATGTGGGTATGAGGCTTGCAGCAGTGCTAAGTGTTTGAGGGTGAGGTGAATCATATGAATGTGAGGTATAAGCCCTGATTGATCGAGATTGTTGGTAGGTGAGTGATGGGTGATTTGAGAATGGCTGAGGATACAGGTGCAGTTGGTAGGATGTGGCATGTGAAGATACATTCACTGACCTTGACCACTCGTGAGATCATTAAACTTCTTGTGGCACTGCACCAGGTCCTCGGGGCTTGACTCTTGGCATTGACCTCCACGGCTATCTGCTCCCACTGCCTTTTCACAGTGTGTCTGGAGAGCTTCCGTCCAATGTTCCCTTTAAGCTACGCGGCCGTTCAGTGCTCCAGGCATCCCGTGCAGCCGGTGAGGTGCGTAAAAAATTGCGCATGCACCGACTTTTGAATGTGCTGCGCAGCCAGTTAAAGGGGTCACGCTGCCCAAAAAGAAATTATGCGGAACATGCCTCCGTCCCCCCTGAGGATACAGAACATCTCTCCTCCATTCCACCTCCTCCACCAAGACCTCCAGTGCTGCATCCGAAAAACTGTGAACCTGTTCTTTCCCCTTTTGTGCCTCACTCTTTCCCAGATCAGAAATTCTTCAACCATCGTTCCCAGCACCTGCTCCAACCACAGTGCACCTCCCCTTTAAGAGGTGCTGGTTAGCTTTAAGCAGTGCAGGCTAGCTTTAACTGATGCTCGCCTGTCATATCGGCCCCCTGCTGATGCGTCCAACAAATGAACAGCAGTTAACTCGGCTAGACACAGAGATAATTTAAATGAGCTGGCAGCACGAATTGGTATGGTGCCTGCATTGCAATCAATGGGTGCTGGTCAATCACGCATGGCCATCCATGCGCCTGTTTTCAGGGGCTATCAAATTTAGACCCCTCCCCCGCCGATTCTCCAGGGCTCCATTTTCAGAGTGATCATACAATGACTTTTTAGCATTTTGAGATCCACTGTGTACCGATGACATTCCATTGGCATGGATAAAACTGTTTGTTTATGCTGACTGGTACCAGTCTCTAACTGATAATGTTTTAACCCTCAGCAGACAGTAGCATATTTATTGGACCAAACTGAGAAAATATTGTACTTCATGCTTATGAGTTTTCAGTTCACTCAGAGCAAACTGTAAATAAATATTCGTGGTTTTAGATGTTATATGTTGGAAAGTTTATGTGTACAGTCCTTTGAAAGCAGCAAAAAGGCACTTCGTACTCAAAGGGTTAAATTACAAAGTTCAATTTTCTCATATTACATCAGTTTCAGTTTTACCAGGGACAAAGTAGGCTGCTCTTTATTGCAGGTTTTTTTTACTGTACACGATGCATCATAGGGAAGTTTCATCGACATATCTCTGGGTATAAGTACTCATTTCTACTTAAGTACAGCAAAGTATCAGAAAGGATTAACGCTTTTGTTGGGAGAAACTTAGAACAATCTCAACTATAGTAAAATATTTAGTCTTGTCTGAAACTCTTTGAACAACCAAATCATGGCAAACTGCAGCAATGAGTTGCCGAGTTCTGAAAATCAAATTCAAGGTAGGACAACAGATTATGATTTAAATATTAAAAGTATCCAGTATCAATATGCACTGTATAATCTCTGAAGAGGGCAGTCTGTCAATCACAATGAATGAAATAACTTGCTTTTATATAGTGTTCTTCACATCCTCAGGGTGACCTGACTGCATCTCAATTAATGAATTATTTTTGAAGTGTAATCACTGTTATTGTGTAGGCAAATGCTGCTGCTAAAGTGCACACAGCAAGATCCCACAAACAACACTGTTTGGTGAAAGGATTATTGTTGGCCAGGACACCAGGAGAATGCTCAGCACTTCTTCAAATAGTGTCATGAGATCTTTTATATCCACTTGCACAGGCCTCAGTTTAATGTCTCATCCGAAATGCAATACCTCCTACACTTATGTGCAGAAGTCCTGGAATGGGGGCTTGAACCCACAATCTCTTGACTTAGCAGCGAGAGTGTTACCACTGAGTCAACCTGACACAAACATTTCAGTATGTAACAAAAAGTATGTTGTACCCCTCTTTGCTCAAATCGTCTTTCATTTTCTCCCTTCCTCTCTGGAAGATGCTGACTCACAAGGACTTAATACAATGATTATTACATGTGATTTGGATCAGAACTATTAAGTGCTATAGTTTGTGCTTTTCAAATAATGATCCATTAAGGATTTGAAACAAAAACAAGGAAGTGTTGCTCTACATTTAGCAATGTCCTTCCTTTATCTCATAATACATGAAACAGGCCTCTTTAAACAAACAAGATCAAATTGAATCAGAAATGTAAAACAAACATGATTGCAATAACAATGAATTCTATTAACCTGTTAATTTTAGCAACAACAGCACTTAACAGCTTCAGTCAAAAGTGAAGTTTTATGGGTTTACAGTCATGAAAGTATCTTAAGAAGCTATTTTGATAACATCATGCTTGTGGGAGCAGTATATTGGTAGATTAAGATTTCTTGCTGTGATCGTGCTTGTGTTGGGAGGAAGGAGAAGAGGCCCAGTCGCCGCTGGAGGGGAGGAAGTCCGATCGCTGCTGGTGGAGCAGCTGAGTTGGCCACTTCCAGTTGGGAGTGTGAGGTAAGCCTGTGGGGACGTGGGGGGAGAAGAGGTCCGAACACCGCTGAAGGAGAAGAGGCCCAGTCGCCGCTGGAAGGGAAGAGGCTCGGACGCTGCAGGAGGGAAGGTCCAGTCGCCGCTGGCTGGAGGGTGGTCCGGTCGTCGTCGATGGGTGGAGGCTCGGAGGGAAGGCTCGGGTCTGAAGTAGGCCCAAATTTGTGGGATTTGTGTTTTCGGGTTTTAGGGTAAGAAATGCATCCCCTATTAGAGCCTATTAAAACCAAGGAAAAGCTTAAACAGTGGAAGTGGGGGGAGATTGGGGGTGAAAAGGTGTCGGATAGCAAGGATATGGTTGTTTGGCAGTGGAGCTCCCGAGGGAGCTGCCACCCCTTGGCCACTTTGAAAGAAAAAGCCATAAGACAGCTTAAGAACAACAAGGCTATGGGAGCGGATGAAATCCCTGCTGAGGCACTGAAGCATGGCGGAGAGGCACTGTTGTCGCGGATACATGATCTTATCTCTCTCATCTGGAGGGATGAGAGCATGTCGGGCAACCGCAGAGATGCAGTGATCGTGACCATCTTTAAAAAAGGGGACAAATCCGACTGCGGCAACAACAGAGGAATCTCCCGCTATCAGCCACTGGGAAAGTCGTCAATCGAATCCTCCTCAACCGTCTTCTCCCTGTGGCTGAGTAGCTCCTCCCAGAGTCACAGTGCAGATTTCATTCAATACGGGGTACAACAGACATGGTTTTTACAGCGCGACAGCTGCAAGAAAAATGCAGTGAACAGCACCAACCCTTGTACATGGCCTTCTTTGACCTTACAAAGACCTTTGACACTGTCAACCGCGAGGGTCTATGGAGTGTCCTCCTCCGTTTCGGGTGCCCCTAAAAGTTCGTCACCATTGTCCGCCTGCTCCATGATGACATGCAAGCCGTGATCCTTACCATGGATCCATTACAGACCCAATCCACGCCCGGACTGGGGTCAAACAGGGCTGCATCATTGCGCCAACTCTCTTCTCAATCTTCCTCGCTGCCATGCTCCACCTCACACTCAACAAGCTCCCTGCTGGTGTGGAACTAAACTACAGAACCAGTGGGAACCTGTTCAAACTTCGTCATCTCCAGGCCTGATCCAACACTGTCCCAACCTCTGTCGTTGAGCTACAGTACACGGACGATGCTTGCGTCTGCGCACATTCAGAGGCTGAACTCCAAGTCATAGTCAACATCTTCACTGAGGCATACGAAAGCATGGGCCTTACACTAAACATCCGTAAGACAAAGGTCCTCCACCAACCTGTTCCCGCCGCACGGCACTGCCCCCCTGATCCATACCTCGGGAGCCTCTTATCAACAAGGGCAGACATTGACGACGAGATTTAACATTGCAGACATTGATGACGAGCTTCAACACCACCTCCAGTGCACCAGTGCAGCCTTCGGCCGCCTAAGGAAAAGAGTGTTTGAGGAACAGGCCCTCAAATCTGCCACCTAGCTCATGGTCTACAGGGCTGTAGTAATACCCGCCCTCCTGTATGGCTCAGAGACATGGACCATACAGTAGACACCTCAAATCACTGGAGAAATACCACCAACGATGTCTCCGCAAGATCTTGCAAATCCCCTGGGAGGACAGACACACCAACATTAGCGTCCTCGACCAGGCCAACATCCCCAGCATTAAAGCACTGACCACACTCAATCACCTCCGCTGGGTGGGCCACATTGTTCGCATGCCTGACACACGACTCCCAAAGCAAGCGTTCTACTCGGAACTCCTTCATGGCAAATGAGCCAAAGGTGGGCAGAGGAAACGTTTCAAGGACACCCTCAAAGCCTTCTTGATAAAGTGTAACATCCCCATCGACACCTGGGAGTCCCTAGCCAAGATTGCCCTAAGTGGAGGAAGTGGATCCGGGAGGGCGCTGAGCATCTCGAGTCTCGTCGGCGAGAGCATGCAGAAACCAAGCGCAGGCAGCGGAAAGAGCGTGCGGCAAACCAGACTCCCCACCCACCCTTTCCCTCAACGACTGTCTGTCCCACCTGTGATTGGGACTATGGTTCTCGTATTGAACTGTTCAGTCACCTAAGAATTCATTTTTAGAGTGGAAATAAGTCTTCCTTGATTCTGAGGGAAGGAAGGAAGGAGTGAAGGAAGGAAGGAAGGAGTGAAGGAAGGAGTGAAGGAAGGAAGGAGTGAAGGAAGGAAGGAAGGAAGGAATGAAGGAAAAAAGGAGTGAAGGATGGAGTGAAGGAAAGAGTGAAGGAAGGAAGGAAGGAGTGAAGGAAGGAATGAAGGAGTGAAGGAGTGAAGGAGTGAAGGAAGGAAGGAGTGAAAGAAAGAAGGAGTGAAGGAAAGAAGAAGTGAAGGAGGAAGGAGTGAAGGAAGGAAGGAAGGAAGGAGTGAAGGAAAGAAGGAGTGAAGGAGGAAGGAGTGAAGGAAGGAAGGAGTGAAGGAAGGAAGGAAGGAAGGAGTGAAGGAAGGAGTGAAGGAGTGAAGGAAAGAAGGGAGGAAGGAAGGAGAGAAGGAAGGAAGGAAGGAGTGAAGGAAGGAGTGAAGGAAGGAAGGAGTGAAGAAAAGAAGGTGAAGGAGAAAGGAGTGAAGGAGGAAGAAGGAAGGAAGGAAGGAGTGAAGGAAGGAAGGAGTGAAGAAAGGAGTGAAGGAAGGAAGGAGTGAAGGAAGGAAGGAAGGAGTGAAGGAGTGAAGGAGTGAAGGAAGGAAGGAAGGAGTGAAGGAAGGAAGGAGTGAAGGAAGGAGTGAAGGAGTGAAGGAGTGAAGGAAGGAAGGAATGAAGGAAGGAGTGAAGGAGTTAAGGAAGGAAGGAGTGAAGGAAGGAAGAATGGAAGGAGTGAAGGAAGGAGTGAAGGAAGGAAGTAAGGAGTGAAGGAATGAAGGAGTGAAGGAAGAAGCGAAGGAAGGAAGGACTGAAGGAAGGAAGGAAGGAGTGAAGGAAGGAAGGGAGGAAGGAAGGAGAGAAGGAAGGAAGGAAGGAAGGAGTGAAGGAAGGAAGGAAGGGGTGAAGGAAGGAGTGAAGGAAGGAGTGTAGGAAGAAAGGAAGAAGTGAAGGAGGAAGGAGTGAAGGAAGGAAGGAAGGAAGGAAGGAAGGAAGGAAAGAAGGAGTGAAGGAAGGAAGGAAGGAGTGAAGGAAGGAAGGAAGGAAGGAAGGAAGGAGTGAAGGAAGGAAGCAAGGAGTGAAGGAGTGAAGGAAGGAAGGAGTGATGGAAGGAGTGAAGGAGTGAAGAAAGGAAGGAAGGAGTGAAGGAGTGAAGGAAGGAAGGACTGAGGGAAGGAGTGAAGGAAGGAAGGAAGGAGTGAAGGAAGGAAGGAAGGAGTGAAGGAAGGAGTGAAGTAGTGAAGGAAGGAAGTAAGGAGTGAAGAAAGGAAGGAAAGAGTGAAGGAAGGAAGGAGCGAAGGAAGGAGTGAAGGAAGGAAAGAAGGAGTGAAGGAAGGAGTGAAGGAAGGAAGGAATGAAGGAAGGAAGGAGTGAAGGAAGGAGTGAAGGAAGGAAGGAGTGAAGGAAGGAGTGAAGGAAGGAGTGAAGGAGTGAGTGAAGGAAGGAAGTGAGGTAGCAAGGAAGGAAGGAGTGAAGGAAGGAAGGAAGGAGTGAAGGAAGGAAGGAGTGAAGGAAGGAAGGAAGGAGTGAAGGAAGGAAGGAAGGAGTGAAGGAAGGAGTGAAGGAGTGAAGGAAGGAAGGAAGGAAGGAAGGAAGGAAGGAAGGAAGGAAGGAAGGAAGGAAGGAAGGAAGACCGACTTACTTACCAACTTACTTGCCGACTTAAATACCGACTTACTTATCGACTGACTTACTCACTGACTTACAGACTTACTGACTGACTGACTTACTGACTGACTGACTTGCTTACTGACCTACTGACTGACTTACTGACTTACTGACTTACTTACTGACTGACTGACTGACTGACTGATTGACTGACTGACTTACTGACTTACTTATTTGGATTAATACACTGCCTTTCACGACCACTGCATGTCTCAAAGCACTTTACAGCCAATTAAGTAGAGTAGGAAAATAGAGTATGAGAGTAAGCTTGCAGGGAACATAAAAACTGACTGCAAAAGCTTCTATAGATATGTGAAGAGAAAAAGATTAGTGAAGACTAATGTAGGTCCCTTGCAGTCAGAATCAGGTGAATTCATAATGGGGAACAAGGAAATGGTGGACGAATTGAACAAATACTTTGGTTCTGTTTTCACTAAGGAAGACACGAATAACCTCCCGAAAATACTAGGGGACCGAAGGTCTAGCGAGAAGGAGGAACTTAGGGAAATCTTTATTAGCCAGGAAATGGTGTTAGGGAAATTGATGGGATTGAAGGCCAATAAATCCCCGGGGCCTGATAGTCTGCATCCCAGAGTACTTAAGGAAGTGGTCCTAGAAATAGTGGATGCATTGGTGGTCATTTTCCAACATTCCATGGACTCTGGATCAGTTCCTATTGATTGGAGGGTAGCTAATGTAACCCCATTTTTTAAAAAAGGAGGGAGAGAGAAAACAGGGAATTATAGACTGATTAGCCTGATATCGGTAGTGGGGAAAATGTTGGAATCAATTATTAAAGATGTAATAGCAGAGCATTTGGAAAGCTGTGACAGGATCGGTCCAAGTCAGCATGGATTTATGAAAGGGAAATCATGATTGACAAATCTTCTAGAATTTTTTGAGGATGTAACTAGTAGAGTGGATAAGGGAGAACCAGTGGATGTGATGTATTTGGACAAACAAAAGGCTTTTGACAAGGTCCCACACAAGAGATTAGTGTGCAAACTTAAGACACATGGGATTGGGGGTAATGTATTGATGTGGATAGAGAACTGGTTGGCAGGCAGTAAGCAAAGAATGGGAATAAACGGGTCCTTTTCAGAATGGCAGGCAGTGACTAGTGGGGTACCGCAATGTTCAGTGCTGGGACCCCAGCTATTTACAATATACATTAATGACTTAGATGAAGGAATTGAATGTAATATCTCCAAGTTTGCAGATGACACTAAACTGGGTGGCAGTGTGAGCTGTGAGGAGGATTCTAAGAGGCTGCAGGGTGACTTGGACAAGTTAGGTGAGTGCACAAATGCAATGGCAGATGCAGAATAATGTGGATAAATGTGAAGTTATCCACTTTGGTGGCAAAAACAGGAAGGTAGATTATTATCTGAATGGTGACAGATTAGTAAAAGGGGAGATGCAACGAGACTTGGGTGTCATGGTACAGTCATTGAAAGTAGGCATGCAGGTACAGCAGGCAGTGAAGAAAGCAAATGGCATGTTGGCCTTCATAGCGAGAGGATTTGAGTATAGGAGCAGGGAGGTCTTGCTGCAGTTGTACAGGGCTTGGTGAGACCACAGCTTGAGTATTGTGTACAATTTTGGTCTCCTAATCTGAGGAAGGACATTCTTGCTATTGAGGGAGTGCAGTGAACGTTGACCAGACTGATTCCCGGGATGGCAGGATTGACATATGAAGAAAGACTGGATCAACTAGGCTTGTATTCACTGGAATTTAGAAGAATGAGAGGGGATCTCACAGAAGCATATAAAATCCTGACGGGATTGGACAGGTTAGATGCAGGAAGAATGTTCCCGATGTTCGGAAAGTCCAGAATCAGGGGTCACAGTCTAAGGATAAGGGGTAAGCTATCTAGGACTGAGATGAGGAGAAACTTTTTCAACCAGAGAATTGTGGAGCTATGGAATTCTGTACCACAGAATGTTGTTGAGTCCAGTTCGTTGGATATATTCAAAAGGGAGTTAGATGTGGCCCTTATGGCTAAAGGGATCAGCGGGTACGGAGAGAAGGCAGGAGTAGGGTACTGAAGTTGCATGATCAGCCATGATCATATTGAATGGTGGTGCAGGCTCGAAGGGCCGACTGGCCTACTCCTGCACCTACTTTCTATGTTTCTATGTTTCCAAGTACTTTTGGAGTGTAGTCAGTGTTGTAATGTAGGAAATACAATGGAGGGAAATTATATCAGAGAGTAATTATCTTGTTTGTTTAAACTTCACATGGTTGATAAATTGATGATGAATACACTATTAAGATCAAGCTTTGATTACATTTTAAATAACATTCGCGTGGCATTGTGGTAAATTTACTTTTTTTCTTTCGAAAGGTCTCACTAATGTTGGTATTACTGTTTTGGTAATACTCAATATTGTAGCATTTGCCACTTATGCCGTCTTCATTGAGCTATGGATCTATTTACACCAAAACATCGTAAATGTCTTAATCAAGGAGAAGACACTGTTGGTCCTTGGCATGTTCCCTGTAAGTAGCACGTTCTGATTAAATATTATATTGTTGTATTACACAAATAGTTGTGCTTGTAGTGATATTTGCACATTTTGATTCAGCTGGTTTTAGGCATTAATGGTGATCAACTTTCAATACACTGAGAACAGTCACTGTAGGGCTGAAATTGATGCATTCACCGCCCACTGCCACCGACTGCCCCCCACAGCCGCCGACATTCCTCCTCGAGTTGCGCCCAGTGCCAGTTTCAATTTGGTCTGGAGCGGGCGGGAGGAGAGAACTGTCGGGAACCGCCCGCTGACGTCAGCAGACCTCCCGCCCGCCGAGATGTCAGATTGGTGCAGGCAGGAGTCGGCGGGAGTCGGCGTCAGCACAGGGGTGGACTGCTGCGAGGAAGCTGGTCTATCCCTGACGGTGAGTATGAAGAGTTGAAAAAAAAGGATAGCAAACAGTTAAAAAAAAAATTCTTTACAGCGGATTACCTTGATGAGGTCCCCTGAAGGTCTTCCGATTTTTTTTTAATGTTTTTTATTTGCAGCTCTTCAACCCTCCATGGGCCCGACTCCATCCTCAGCGGCACTTGGGTGGCAAGTGCCTTTGCCACCGAGAATGAGAGCTCCCGCCGGCTGCCGCCCAGATTGATGGCGTAAGTTCCCCTTTTGCCGCCAGCCGCCTTTTCAAGGACCTTTTTGCCGAAAACCCCACTCAGAGTACCAACAGGTATCTTGGTGGCCATCGGCGGTCCTTTGGGCGGCACTTGGGCGGCCTTGGCCTTCACCAATTTCAGCCCCTATAAATAGAGGGTGGTCTGACCATCACTTTTGCTTCACTAATATTCTACATTAAGATTCAAACACCTCAACATGTATAAAATGCCCCCTTCTCCCACAATTTTATTCTATTGTCTTGCAGCCATTCCTGACTCTTGGGGACTGGAGGTGGGGGGGATTTCTAAATCTCACCACTGGGTAGGAATGGAGCAGCAGCAGTTAAAATGGAGCAGCTCTATTTCCCACTCCGTTCCCACCAACTCCGGTTTTAACACTGCTGGTTTTGACAGCTAATGGGGTGCTTACCAGACTCAGATGGGAGCCTCATTGCTAAATGTTAATTGGAGTCTTTGGCATCAATGAATCCCTGAGGCGTTTTAACTGTGGCTTAAGCGGGGAAGCTGCTGTGGCTTTCTTGCTATGGTGAAGCAGGTCAGCAGATGGTGGGAAGGATGAAGACGTCCTGTACGAAAGTGGAAGAAAAGAGCAGCGGCAACTAAAATACAGCGGCTCTACTTCCCACTTCTTTTCCAACAATCTCCGAATTTAACTTATATTAAAGGGTAAGACTGTAGATAAGCAGTGGCAAACATTGAAGGAGATATTTCATAACTCTCAGCAAAGATATATTCCAGTAAGAAAGAAAGACTCTAAGAGAAGGATGAATCACCCATGGCTAACTAAGGAAGTAAATGACTTGGAGGAGGGGACCGAGTGTAACATAGTCAAGTTTGCCGATGATACAAAGATGGGAGGAAAAGCAATGTGTGAGGAGGACACAAAAAATCTGCAAAAGGACATAGACAGGCTAAGTGAGTGGGCAAAAATTTGGCAGATGGAGTATAATGTTGGAAAGTGTGAGGTCATGCACTTTGGCAGAAAAAAAATCAAAGAGTAAGTTATTATTTAAATGGACAAAGATTGCAAAGTGCTGCAGTACAGCGGTACCTGGGGGTCCTGGTGCATGAAGCACAAAAGGTTAGTATGCATGTACAGCAAGTGATCAGGAAGGCCAATGGAATCTTGGCCTTTATGGCAAGGGGGATGGAGTATAAAAGCAGAGAAGTCTTGCTACAGTTGTAGAGGGTATTGGTGAGACCACACCTGGAATACTGTGTGCAGTTTTGGTTTCCATATTTACGAAAGGATATACTTGCTTTGGAGGCAGTTCAGAGAAGATTCACTAGGTTGATTCCGGGGATGAGGGGGGTTGACATGAGGAAAGTTTGTAGGTTGGGCCTTTACTCATTGGAATTTAGAAGAATGAGAGGTGATCTTATCGAAATGTATAAGATTATGAGGAGACTTGACGGGGTGGATGCAGAGAGGATGTTTCCACTGATAGGGGAGACTAGAACTAGAGGGCATGATCTTAGAATAAGGGGCCGCCCATTTAAAACTGAGATGAAGAGAAATTTCTTCTCTCAGAGGATTGTGGATCTGTGGAATTCGCTGCCTCAGAAAGCTGTGGAAGCTGGGATATTGAATAAATTTAAGACAGAAATAGACAGTTTCTTAAACGATAAGGGAATAAGGGGTTATGAGAGCGGGCAGGGAAGTGGACCTGAGTCCATGATCGGATCAGCCATGATCGTATTAAATGGCGGAGCAGGCTCGAGAGGTCGTATGGCCTACTCCTGCTCCTATTTCTTATGTTTTCTTATGTTCTTAAAGGATGGTATCAAAATGAAAACAAAGGCATACAATGTTGCAAAGAACTGTGGGAGGCCGGGGGATTGGGAAATTTTTAGAAACCAGCAAAGGACGACTAAAAAATGATAAAGTCAATTAGCAAGAAATATAAAAACCGACAGTAACAGCTTCTACAGGTATATAAAAAGGAAGCGAGCAGCTAAAGTAAACATTGGTCCCTTAGAGGATGAGACTGGGGAATTAATCATGTGAAACAGGGAAATGGCAGAGACTTTGAACAAATATTTTGTATGGGTCTTCACAGTAGAAGACACTAAAAGCATCCCAATAATTGATAATCAAGGGGCTATTGAGGAGGGGGCGGGGCTATCACTAGAGAAAATGTACTTGGCAAATTAATGGGATTAAAGGCAGACAAGTCCCCTGGACCTGATGGCCTGCATCTTAGGGTCTTAAAAGAAGTGACTACCAAGATCGTGGATGCATTGGTTGTAATCTACCAAAATTCCCTGAATTCTGGAGAGGTCCCAGCCGACTGGAAAACCACAAATGTAATGAGCCTATTTAAGAAAGGAGGGAGACAGAAAGCAGGAAACTATAGACCAGTTAGCCTAACATCTGTCATTGGGAAAATGCTGGAGTCATCATTAAGGAAGTAGTTGCAGGACATTTAGAAAATCATACTGCAGTCAAGCAGAGTCAGCATGGTTTTATGAAAGGGAAATCATGTTTGACAAATTTGCTGGAGTTCTTTGAGGATGTAACAAGCAAGGTGGATAAAGGGGAACGAGTAGATGTAGTGAATTTGGATTTCCAGAAAGCATTCAATAAGGTGCCACATAAAAGGTTACTGCACAAGATAAGAGTTCACAGGGTTGGGGGTAATATATTAGCATGGATAAAAAATTGGCTAACTAACAGAAAACAGAGAGTCGGGAGAAATGGATTATTTTCAGGTTGGCAAACTGTAACTAGCGGGGTGCCACAAGGATCAGTGCTGGGGCCTCAACTATTTACAATTTATATTAATGACTTGGATGAAGGGACCGAGTAATGTAGCCAAATTCGCTGATGATACAAAGATAGGTGGGAAAGCAAGTTCTGAAATAATCTACAATGGGATATAGATAGGCTAAGTGAGTGGGCACAAATTTGGCAGATGAAGTATAATGTGGGAAAGTGTGAGGTTATCCACTTTGGTAGGAAAAAAAGCAAATTATTATTTAAATGGGGAGAGATTACAAAATGCTGTGGTACCGAGGGATCTGGGGATCCTTGTACATGAAACACAAAAAGTTAGCGTCTAGGTACAGTAAGTAATTAGGAAGGCAAATGGAATGTTGGCCTTTATTGCAAGGGGGATAGAGTATAAAAGTAGGGAAGTCCTGCTACAATTGTACAGGGCGTTGGTAAGACCACACCTGGAGTACTGCGTACAGTTTTGGTCTCCTTATTTAAGGAAGGATATAGTTGCTTGAAGGCAGTACAGAGAAGGTTCATGAGATTGATTCCTGAGACGAAGGGGTTGTCATATGAAGAAAGATTGAGCAGGTTGGGCCTATACTCATTGGAGTTTAGAAGACTGAGAGGTGATCTTACTGAAACGTATAAGATTCTGAGGGTGGCTTGACAGGGTAGATGCAAAGAGGATGTTTCTCCTCATGGTGGAATCTAGAACTAGGGGGCATAGTTTCAGAATAAGGGGTCCCCATTTAAAATGGAGATGAGGAGGAATTTCTTCTCTCAGAGGGTCGTGAATCTTTTGAATTCTCTACCCCAGAGAGCTGTGGAGGCTGGGTCATTGAATACACTTAAGATGAAGCTAGACAGATTTTTGAATGATAAGGGAGTCAAGGGTTATGGGGAGCGGGCGAGGAAGTGGAATTGAGGCCAGGATCAGATCAGCCATGATCTTATTGAATGGCGGAGCAGGCTCAAGGGGCCAAATGGCCTACTCCTGCTCCTATTTCTTATGTTCTTATGATCTTTATCTGCCAGCAGCCACTCTGCGCCCTCTTCCTACCTGTTTTGGGCAGGAAGAGGAGCAATGACATTTAAGTGAGGCCTGGGAGTTCAAATACCCTGGGTTTGAAACTTAGGACAGCAAGTGCATTTCAGACTTGCCCTAACCTCTTCCCATCTGAAACCCACTCCGGGTGAAACTGATCTCTTTGTTGTGTACAGCTCCAGATGTGTTAACGCCTGACCCAAGTCACTGCTCTTTATGTGTGAGCCTAAACATTGAGGACTGGACTTTTCCGTGAATTACTGCTCATTTTGGGATGGATGTCGGATGTAAATTGGGACAGTAATGTCTACCACCTGAAAACCACAATTTACTACCTGCAAGAATGAGAGTGAACAGTTTAAATTGTTCCCTTTCTGGGCCAGAGCGGTTGATTGGCATTGAATTAACAATGATCATGTTGTTAAAAAGGTACTTACACTGTTACGTTCCAGCCCTACCTATCTGTAGAGAGTTTTTAAGTGTAGCCCAGCAAGGACTGGGGGCCAGGAATGGTGGGTTGGTCGTAGCCAGAATTTGGGGTTGAGGTTGCGACTCGTGGCCACATAAAGCATTTCCCACGTACAAAATACAGTCTTACATAGAAACATAGAAAATAGGTGCAGGAGCAGGCCATTCGAGCTGCACCACCATTCAATATGATCATGGCTGATCATGAAACTTCAGTACCCCATTCCTGTTTTCTCTCCATACCTCTTGATCCCTTTAGCCGTAAGGGCCACCTCTAATTCCCTTTTGAATATATCTAACGAACTAGCCTCAACAACTTTCTGTGGTAGAGAATTCCACAGGTTCACAATTCTCCGAGTGAAGAAGTTTCTCCTCATCTTGGTCTTAAATGGCTTACCTCTTATCCTTAGACTGTGACCTCTGGTTCTGGGCTTCCCCAACATCGGGAACATTCTTCACGCATCTAACCTGTCCAGTCCCGTCAGAATTTTATACGTTTCTATGAGATCCCCTCTCATTCTTCTAAATTCGAGTGAATATAGTCGATCCAGCCTTTCTTCATATGTCAGTCCTGCCATCCTGGGAATCAGTTTGGTGAACCTTCGCTGCACTCTCTCAATAACAAGAATGGCCTTCCTCAGATTAGGAGACCAAAACTGTACACAATATTCCAGGTGAGGCCTCACCAAGGCCCTCTACAACTGCAGTAAGACCTCCCTGCTCCTATACTCAAATCCTCTTGCTATGAAGGCCAACATGCCATTTGTCTTCTTCACCGCCTGCTGTATCTGCATGCCAACTTTCATTGACTGATGTACCATGACACCCAGGTCTCGTTGCACCTCCACTTTTCCTAATCTGTCACCATTCAAATAATATTCTGCCTTCCTATTTTTGCCACCAAAGTGGATACCTCACATTTATCTACATTATACTGCATCTGCCATGCATTTGCCCACTCACCTAACTTGTCCAAGTCACCCTGCAGCCTCTTAGCATCCTTCACACAGCTCACACTGCCACCCAGTTTAGTGTCATCTGCAAACTTGGAGATATTACACTCAATTCCTTTGTCTAAATCATTAATATATATTGTAAATAGCTGGGGTACCAGCACTGAACCTTGCGGTAGCCCACTAGTCACTGCCTGCCATTCTGAAAAGGACCCGTTTATTCCTACTCTTTGCTTCCTGTCTGTCAACCAGTTCCCTATCCACGTCAGTACATTACCCCCAATACCATGTGCTTTAAATTTGCACACTAATCTCTTGTCTTGGTACTGTAAATTAAGTACCTTCAGCAAAAGCTCATGTTCTTGTTTTCTTAGGTAACTGCCATTGCCTACCAATTGGGGATGTTTGTTCCACGAGCGGGAACCTTGGTGGACTTTGTGGCAGCAGTGTAAGTATAGTTGTAAATGCACTTTGATATATGTATTAGTGGTGAACTCAGTTTCAGTACTTTGACCTAGAAATCTGATAAGGTTTATAGACAGGCGATGCTACCACGGGGTGAGGTTTGCTCATGCCTGTAAAAAGATTGCAGGTAGTGTAAATTCCTGGATTCTTTTACCTCAATCTGGTTCAGTAAAATTACTGAGTCGAATACCTCTTGTGCTTTGAACAAAGCAGTCTTTATTACCGGCCAGTAAGACCTATCAGACAGAAGATATACTCTCTGGATAGAGCGTACACACTCCCTACGGATAGGTGAAGTTACATCGTAAAGCGTTAACAGTTATACAGTTTTGAAATCAGATAACAAAATACAAATGGATTGACAGTCTAACTCAGCCACTCATTAGTCAATCTATATGAGATGTTCTTCTTGAAAGCTCAAGTATTGCCTCTAAATGTTTCAATCTAATGGTGTGACTATTAACTGAGACCTTGCAATTCTGCAGATGCATTTCATGTTACAATTATATATTATTGGCAGGATTAGTGACTTGAAACCTTGAGACAGACTGTTAGCTATGCTGATGTTGCACTATTTGCAATCTGACATTCTCCCAGCTATTCTTCCATGGCTTATACATTTTCATATATCCCGTTTACTTTACTGTCCTTAATTCCATATATTCCGTTCAGATATCCACAGTAGCACTGGAACTTGGTGCTGTTGACTGATTATCATTATTGTGGCATTCAGCCCAGCGCTGAACATGCTGAATGGCTGAATACCCAGCAGAGACTGTGAGGTAGATCAGGACTGGGGGCCAGGATCGGTGGGGAGGTTGGGACTCAGGGCCAGGATCGGGGGGGAAAGGTCGGGACTCAGGGCCAGGATCGGTGGGGAGGTCGGGACTCAGGGCCAGGATCTAATATGTTCTTACTATACAGTACAAATGCACACGAGGCCCATACTTGAGAGAAGGTCACTCTGTGAGCAGTAACCTTTATTAGCCAGCACTGAAGTGATGAAGGTGGGTGGAGCTTCCCCTTTTATACCTGAAAGTCCAGGTTAGGAGTGTCTCCCACAAGTTCACCACCTAGTGGTTAGTGTTCTCACGGTGTACAACCTAGGTCAGTTTATACATGAGTTACAATGACAGTTGAATACATGACAGGATCGGGGGGAAGGTCAGGACAGGGCAGGATCAGGGGGGCAGGAGAGGGGTCGGGAATCAGGGCAGGTTTTGGGGGTAGGTCAAGACTTATGGTCAGGATCGATGGGGAGGTCGGGACTCAGGGCAGGATCCGGGAGGAGGTCAGGACTCAGGGCAGGATCAGGAGAGGAGGTCGGGACTCAGGGCAGGATCAGGAGAGGAGGTCGGGACTCAGGGCAGGATCAGGAGAGGAGGTCGGGACTCAGGGCCAGGATCCAGGGGGTGGTCGGGACTCAGCAGGATCAGGGGGTCAGGGGAGGGGTCGGGGATCAGGGCAGGATATGGAGGTAGGTCGAGACTTATGGCCAGGATTGGTGGGGAGGTCAGGACTCAGGGCCAGGATCTGGGGTGGGTCGGGACTCAGGGCCAGGATCTGGGGAGGTCGGGTCTCAGGGCCAGGATCTGGGGGGAGGTCGGGTCTCAGGGCCAGGATCTGGGGAGGTCGGGTCTCAGGGCCAGGATCTGGGGGGAGGTAAGGACTCAGGGCCAGGATCTGGGGAGGTCGGGTCTCAGGGCCATGATCTAGGGGGAGGTAAGGACTCAGGGCCAGGATTTGGGGAGGTCAGGACTCAGGGCAGGGTCTGGAGAGAGGTCAGGACTCAGGGCAGGATCTGCGGAGAGGTCAGGACTCAGGGCAGGATCAGGGCAGGGGGGGCGGGAGGTGGCGGGACTCAGGGCAGGATCGGTGTAGGGTGGGGGGTTCGGGTCTCGGAGGCAGCATCGGGAGAAGATCGGAGCCAACGTCAGGGGGAGATCGGAGAGGGGCTGGAGGTTGGCGGCACGAGTGAGGTCGGAGATGGTAACTGTTAAGTACTTACCTTTTTTTCATTCGGCGCTGTTTAACATTTGTTTTCCCAGCAGTAAACATCGCTGGTGCTGGCTGTCTCAGATGCAAGCCAAGTTTGCAAGAGGCAGCAGAAGCAAGTGTTAGGTCCCTTATTGGAAAATGTTAACACCTACTTCAGATGAAGCTAAACAATGCCACGTTTTATTACCTCACCAATATGGCATCTTTTGGCCTTTATTCAAAAAACCGGCCTTAACAGCTGGCGCTAAAGTGCTGAATTTCAGACCCTTAATCTGAATTTTCTTTTTTTTATAGTTATGCGAGTATATCTTTGTTTGGTTTCTTCCACCTTACTATAAATTACCTTGGCGGAGTAACAGAAGCCATTGATAAACTGCAATATGTGGACTCGCCACTAAATGTGGGACCTTGTTGCTGTTGCTGCATCTGTCTTCCAAAGGTCAGGATCAACAGGTAAAGATGTGTATTAATCATTGTTTAATTTTAAATGCAATAAATATCTATAATATATGCTGATAGTTAATCTCTAATAAGGAGTAAGTATATACTTCAGAGTGTAGATTTTATGTATTTCCACAACTGGAGCAGAGTCTCTTCATTGGGAACATTTATTAGGTATTTGGATGCATTTCCAGTGGTGAAGCTCCATACTGGGAACACACTTCATAAAATCTACCCTTTTATTAGCTGCATAGAGCAAATTTCCTTATTCATTGTGGGTGTCGCTGAAGGCCAGCATTTATTGCCCATCCCTAATTGCATTTGAGAAGGTGGTGGTGAGCCGTCTTCTTGAACCGCTGCAGTCCGTGAGATGAAGGTACTCCCGCAGTGCTGTTAGGGAGGGAGTTCCAGGATTTTTACCCAACGACGATGAAGGAATGGCAATATATTTCCAAGTCAGGAAGGTGTGTAACTTGGAAGGGAACTTGCAGGTGATGGTGTTCCCATGTGCCTGCTGTTCTTGTTCTTCTAGGTGGTAGAGGTCGCGGGTTTGGGAGGTGCTGTCGAGTTGCTGCAATACATCTTGTATTTGGTACACACTACAGCCACAGTGCGCTGGTGGTTGAGGGAGTGAATATTTAAGTTAGTGGAGGGTGTGCCAATCAAGTGGGCTGCTTTGTCCTGGATAGTGTTGTGCTTCTTGAGTGTTGTTAGAGCTGCACTCATCCAGGCAAGTGAAGAGTATTCCATAGACTCCTGACTTGTGCCTTGCAGATGGTGGAAAGGCTTTGGGAAGTCAGGAGGTGAGTCACTCACCACAAAATACCCAGCCTCTGGCCTGCTGTTGTAGCCACAGTATTTATGTGGCTGGTCCAGTTAAGTTTCTGGTCAGTGGCCAGGATGTTGATGGTGGGGGATTCAGCGATGGTAATACCATTGAATGTCATGGGGAGGTGGTTAGATTTTCTCTTATTGGAGATGGTCATTGCCTGGTGCTTGTGTGGCGCGAATGTTACTTGCTACTTATCAGCCCAAGCCTGAATGTTGTCCAAGTCTTGCTGCACGTGGACACAGACTACTTCATTATCTGAGGAGTTGTGAATCGAACTGAACACTGTGCAATCATCACTTCTGACCTTATAATGGAGGGAAGGTCATTGATGAAGCACCTGAAGATAATTGTGCCTTGGACATTGCCGTGCGTAACTCCTGGGGCTGAGATGATTGGCCTCCAACAACTACAACCATCTTCCTTTGTACTAGGTATGACTATAGCCAGTGGAGAGTTTACTCCATGGAATCCCATTGACTTCAGTTTTACTAGGGCTCCTTGATGATTCGATCAAATGCTGCCTTAATATCAAGGGTAGTCACTCTCATCTCACCTCTGGAATTCACGTGCAGGACTCTGCCATCATCGAGGATGGGGATGTTCATGAAGCCTTCTCCTCCCGTTAGTTGTTTAATTACCCACCACCATTTCCGAGTGGATGTGGCAGGACTGCAGAGCTTTGATCTGATCTGTTGATTGTAGGATTGCTTAGCCCTGTCTATAGCATGCTACTTCTGTTGTTTAGAATGCATGTAGTCCTGTGTTGTAGCTTCACCAGGTTGGCACTTCATTTTTAGGTACGCCTGGTGCTGCTCCTGGCATGCTCTTCTACACTCCTCATTGAACCATGGTTGGTCTCTCAGCTTGATGGTAATGTTAGAGTGAGGGATATGCCAGGCCATGAGGTTACAGATTGTGGTGGAATACAATTCTGCTGCTGCTGATGGCCCACAGCGCCTCATGGATGTCCAGTTTTGAGCTGCTACATCTGTTCTGAATCTAACGCATTTAGCACGATGGTAGTGCCATACAACACAATGGATGGTGTCCTCAGTATGAAGATGGGACTTTGTCGCCACAAGGACTCTGCAGTGGTTACTGCTACCAATGCTGTCATGGACAGATGCAGCTGCGACAGGAAGATTGATGGGAACGAGGTCAAGTAGATTTTTCCCCCGTGTTGGTTCTCTCACCACCAGTCACAGGTCCAGTCTGGCAGCTATGTCCTTCAGGACTCAGCCAGCTCAGTCAGTAGTGGTGCTACCGAGCCACCCTGGGTGATGGACATTGAAGTACCCCGCCCAGAGTACATTCTGTGCCCTTGCTATCTTCAGTGCTTCTTCCAAATGATGTTCAACATGGAGGAGTACTGATTCATCAGCTGAGGGAGGGCTGTAGATGGTAATCAGCAGGAGGTTTCCTTGCCTATGTTTGACCTGAAGCCACGAGACTTCAAGGGGTCCAGAGTCATTGTTGAGGACTCCCAGAGCCACTCCCTCCCGACTGTATACCACTGTGCCATCACCCCTGGTGGGTTTATCCTGCCGGTGAGACAGGACATACCCAGGGATGGTGATGGAGGAGTCTGGGACGTTAGCTGAAAGGTATGATTCTGTGAGTATGACTCTATCAGGTTGTTGGTTGATGAGTCTGTGGGACAGTTCTCCCAATTTTGGCACAAGTCCCCAGATGTTAATGAGGAAGACTTTGCAGGGTTCACTGGACTGGGTGTGCCTTTGCCGTGTCTGGATCGATGCTGGGTGGTCCGTCCGGTTTTATTGTTCTTGTTTTTCCTAGCGATTTGATACAACTGATTGGCTTGCTAGGCCACCGGCCACCAACAAAAAAAAGGAGTAAAAATATAACACTTATCCAATTAATTCCATAGCATATTTATTCTGAAGAGGAATGGGTTATAAAAGTGATTTCAAGGTATTGATTCCATCAGAAGGTTTATTTATAAATTGTTTGACTTTTTCTATTACAGTTAATTTGACATTATTGACAAGCATTATTATTTGCTACTTTTTTTCTTTTTCCCCCCCAATTTCTCCCCATACTATTTCTTGCTTGAAAACTACAGTTCAATGCAATAGCTATTCCTGGTTTAAAATGATGTTGTGTGATATGGGGTCTAAAATTCGGGTCGGAGGCCTCCTTCGGACGGACGCCTCCAACCCGAGAATTTTGAATGAAATTACCTGGTGGTCCCGGAAACACCTGTGGTTGCAGTGGGAGCCCTTCTTTTCCTGTACTTTGGAGCGCGCCCCCGTCCTCGAGGTTCACACGAAGAAAGTGGAGTCAAGTGTGACTGGACAACCAATCACGGTATTCTCATCGATAGCAATGGGAACTCTGTATCTCCGAGTTCTTATTGCCATCAATGAGGGAAAAAAAACACATTTAACACAACATAAAAATAAAAAAAAAACACCTCACATAATTAAAAATTAATTGAAATTAAAGTTAATTAAATGTTTTAGAAAAAAATTTTTTTTTTTATTTTTTTTAAAAAAAAGTGTTTTAATAAGGTTTAAAATAAACTTACCTTAGTGGACAGGGTTTTTAACATAAAAATGTGTATTAATATTTTATTTTTAGATGTTTTAAAACCCTGCAGGGTTACGGACCTAGAGCTGGAAAGTGGGATTAGGCTGGATAGCTCTTTGTTGGCCGGCATGGACACGATCGGCCGAAATGGCCTCCTTCCGTGCTGTAAATTTCTATGGGGCCGAATTTGATCACCGGTAAGGCCCAGCCATTTCTCGGCAGTCCCTGGGCGGCACCTACCTTTTTGCCGCCCGCTGCCACTGGGTCCCGTCGTGAGCCATTTTTGGCTCCGTGGTGTGGGCGGCAGCGACAGGTAGCGGGAGTCACCAGGCGGGAGCTGACGGGAGCAGCCGGCGTCATCAGTGTGCGGCCGCTGCAGGCAACGCGACTCTTCTGAGGATCTTCTGAGGCTCTCCAATGTGCATGCGCAAGATTTGGCAATTTTATTTTTGTGTAGTTTTTTTCATCCCACGTCACATCATTTCGGCCGCGTTTGAGGCTGCTGGATCTGCTGCACATGAACATAAAGGCACACCACTTTCTTCTAGCTGTGAGTGTTAGAGGGGAGAGTTTGAGGTGGAGATTAGAGAGGAGAGAGTTGGAGATTGGAGAAGCGAGAGTTTGCATTTGAGAGGAGAGAGTTGAAGAGAGGAGAGCATTTGCAGGTTGGAGAGGGGGCAGTCTGAGTTGGAGAGGGGGCAGTCGGAGAAATTGAGACCCACAAACTGTTGAGCAGCCAATCGTTTCATCATTGATGATGAGTGGCCAGAAACCAGCAATGAAGACTGGCCAAACCAGACCCAGAGCTCCGTGGTTTATTGAGGAGGAATTGGAGGAGCTCATGAAGGAGGTGGAGCACAGGTACAAAGACCTCACCCGGGATAGTTGTGGCAAGCCTCCACCATCCCAATACTGCCGAATTTGGAGGGAGATCGCTGATTTGGGGAACAATGCCGGAAATGTTGGAACAATTTGGTGGCGGCAGCAAGAGTGAGTAAAAATGTATTTGCCCCCTCCTGTCCCACACCAAAAGGGTTGTGTGCCAGATGTGTGTGTGTGTGTGTGGGGGTCATCAGCAAAGGGGCAAAAGGCTGCAACATTTCTTTGTGCAGAAGAAAAAAAGCATCCAAGGCAGCAAACCTGGATGCGACGGGAGAGGGACCAGCAGAGGTGGTCGAATTGAGCAGGCTGGAGGAGTGTGCATGGGCACTAGTGGGTGACCGCCGCCATGCAACTACACACATTTATGCAGACCTAGTACTACAGCATGGTAAGGTTATACTAATCTGCGGTCTGAGTCACGCTCATGGCATGAAAGGTCATGCAATGTTAAGGCACTCGCAATTTACCGCACAATTTGTCACCCATTATTGGTGTGGACATGTAGAGATGGAACTCCTTGCTGACAGAATGTGAGATGGCATGGCTCACATCTCAACTTGACCAGCACCACCCCCCCCTCCCCCCGCCACAGACTGAAATGTTGTCCTCTACTTGCAGCTGATGACCCGTCCACACAGATCAAGGCACACCATCCATCTCTAGCCTTCAGAGAAGCTGTCAGACCTCAACGTCTCCCACCCCAACGTTGCCCCCAGCCCAAGACAGCGTTCCTCCAACCCCCCCCCCCAACCCTAGATTACCCATTTCCACCGCTCCCACCTCCGCCACCCTGAGCCGCGAAGAAGAGGAGAGAGAGGAGGGAGAAGGGCCCGTCTTTGTGGCCCTTGAGTTCCAGGAGCAGGAACATGATGACAGCAGCTCCTGCCATCTGAGCCAGCTGGCTGCAGAACCTTGGCGTCGGGCTCCGATTTCCTGGGGTTTGAATGGATTCCAAACTGGCAAGCTCTGCCAAGAGCAGAGGCCGTGGCGTGAAGGCAAGCAAGGTGCCTGAACCCACCAGGAGCGAGCAACCACCTGAGGATGCAGCACCGCTCTCTGCAATTCAGCTATCACGGACGAGCGTGCAGATCGGTAGCAATATGCTCCAGACCGTGGCTGGGATCGCTGGCCACCTTCACCCAGCAGCATGATGGCAGGATGGACCGACTCATTACTGTGGTGGAGTGCACAACCGAGATCGTTGTGGCGATGAGGCAAGAGATGGCTTCTGGACGTGTAGTGCAAGCCCCCGACCCCACACCCTCAAGGCAGACAGATCCGGAGGAGCAGGAGACCCCGGCACCTTCAGTCATGCCCCCTGCCTTCTCATCAAGACGCATAACTCTGCAGACATCCCGCTGCCCTCCTGCACAACCTCGTCAACCAGAGGCAGTGAGGGACAGAGGAGCGGGACACCGTGGTGTAGGCGGGGCGAGGAAGAGGAGCTTGCGCATCGCTTCGAGGGGGGGGGGGCAAGAGAAGTGGTGGTACTGAGTATAGGGGTGGGTGTTGGTGCTGTAAATGTTTGTAAATGTAATAATATTATGCA
The DNA here is from genome assembly GCF_044704955.1 of Pristiophorus japonicus. Classification (NCBI taxonomy): domain Eukaryota; kingdom Metazoa; phylum Chordata; class Chondrichthyes; family Pristiophoridae; genus Pristiophorus; species Pristiophorus japonicus. Next base: position 236,617,837 of record NC_091980.1, read on the forward strand.
ACCTTTGTTATTGTGCACTTGTAAATGCACTCACATTGTTGATCCTCTCTGAGTGTCTGATTTTAACATCATGCGTGATGCCTTGTGAGAAACACACTTCTGTCCCTCAGGTACTCGGCTTTATCAGAAATATCTTCCCATCCACATATGATTGCACTGTATAATGGGTCCTGTCATCAGGCCATCGCAACATGACAAGGAAGGGTCACCAATGCAGGAAGGCTGCCATTCAATTACTCTCACTTTACCTACTTGCAGGGCAGACCTTAAGGCTTGCACTTCAACCCTCTTTTTCGAGGCCAAACATGGAGGAGTGCCACTCCTGAGATGACATGGTAATCAGTTACATTGCAGTACATTAAATGTCTTTTCCCATGTTCCATACCTCATGTAATGTGTAGGGTCATTTGTGTGCCCCGTGTCTCTATGACTCTCCCTTGAGTCGACCTGTGTTTTAAAACTCCCCGGTTCGGGTTGTTTCCCTTTGGATGGCAGGAGCTTTTGTCAATAGTTCCTGCCTAGCCTGTTGATTAACGGGTAATCGCACAGAGAGAGAGAGAGAGACCAAGATCAGATAAGTCTTCTCCTATGCCTGATGCGCAGCGTCCCCAGCGGCATTACTGTGTAACCCGGCTGTGAGCCGATGCCACCTGGTTGGTCTTCCGAATTATATCGCGAACCACAAGTCCCATAACCCCCAAGCTCGGTCCCAAGGAGTTACTATGGATAGATTATAATAGACTCAGACAAAACAAAATGGTTCAGGTTGGTCAAAAATCGATTCCTTTTATTACACTCACAAAACAACAACCCCTACTCCTCTCGCTTACATAGAAACATAGAAATTTACAGCGCAGAAGGAGGCCATTTCGGCCCATCGTGGCTGTGCCGGCCAACAAAGAGCCGCACGGCCCTTGGTCAGCAGCCCTAAAGGTTACATATAAACCTATGAACAATGACGGAAAGGCAAAGAGCACCCAGGCCAACCAGTCCGCCTCACACAACTGAAATATTCTACACTCCACCCCAACCGGAGCCATGTGATCTCCTGGGAGAGGCAAAAACCAGATAAAAGCCCAGGCCAATTTAGGGAGAAAAAATCTGGGAAAATTCCACTCCGACCCATCCAGGCGATCAAAACTAATCCAGATCACCCTGGCCGTATTCTATTCCCTGCAGTACTTACCATTATATCTGCGCCGTCCAACATTGGCTTCCTACCTCCAAGCCAATTTTGGATCCAACTTGCCACTTTGCCCTGTATCCCATGGGCTTTAACCTTCATGACCAGTCTACCATGTGGAACCTTATCAAAAGCTTTGCTAAAGTCCATATATACTACGTCATATACACTACCCTCATTGACCCTCTTGGTTATCTCCTCAAAAAATGCAAGCAGGTTAGTCAAATACAATCTTCCCTTAACAAATCCGTGCTGTCTGTCCCTAATTAATGCTTGCCTTTCCAAATGCAGATTTAGCCTGTCTTTCAGGATTTTTTCCAATAATTTTCCCACCACTGAGGTTAGGCTGACAGGCCTATAATTACTTGGCCTATTCCTTTTTCCCTTCTTAAACAAGGGTACTACACTAGCAGTCCTCCAATCCTCCGGCACCATGCCCAGATCTGAAGAGGGCTGGAAAATGATGGTCAAGGCCTCTGCTATTTTCTCTTTTATTTTGCTCAATAGCCTGGGATGCATTTCATCCGGGCCTGGGGACTTATCTACTTTCAAAGCTGCTAAACCCCTTAATACTTCCTCTCTCACTATATTTATTCCATCCAGAATATCACATTCCTCCTCAATAGCAGTATCTTTATTACCCCTTTCCTTTGTGAAAACAGATGCAAAGTATTCGTTAAGAACCCTACCAACATCTTCCACCTCCACACAAAGATTACCCTCATGGTCTCTAATAGGTCCTACCCTTTCTTTAGTTACCCTCTTACTCTTAATATATTTATAGAACTCCTTAGGGTTTTCCTTAATTTTACTGGCCAAGAATTTCTCGTGCTCTCTCTTAGCATTCCTAATATCCTTTTTAATTCTGCCTCTTAACTTTCTATATTCCTCTAAGGATTCTAAAGTATTTAGCCATTGGTATATGACATAAGCGTCCCCTTTTTTCTTAATCCTCCCCTGTAAGTCCCTAGATATCCAGGGGGCTCTAGAATTATTTATGGCTTAGAGAGTAGGTGATTGTGGACACTAGCTTAAAACCTTAGACTAAATACCCACCCTGTCGGTTACGTTGAACCAACCCCCTTCCCAGAATCTAAGCCTAGATAATGGAAACCCTTCTAACTAAATCCCTCTCCCGGTTTGGTCAGAACACACACTTGGAAGCCTCCTCACACACACACACACACACGTGTTAGCATGCATCTTGGACACTTGCAGTTCCTCGGCAGCCAAACACACTGGTGATCTTGAGGATTTCCAGAGGTGTATGCTGAATATAATTACCAGCCGTTGAAGTTGATTCACGCGTCCCCAGGTCGGTTCGACTCTAAAGACAAAACCGTGCCTAACAGAGGCATGCGATGAGGCCTAGAGAGTTACATTCAGGCGGTATGGCAAGGCACTCACTTCGGGCGTTCCTCGAGAGTTGACGGACGCGTAGCCACGTGGGGAATCCCGGTCCAGATGGTAGAGAAAAAGTAACCCACTGAATACCCCAAAGTTCAGCATCTTTATATCCCGTATAATACACAAAACTGGCTGGGCGATTCCTGATTACCATGGTCGCAGAGATGCTAGCTGGTCTTCCCTGGTACATCTCTGTCCTGGATTGGTCATCTCGATGAAAACATTTCTGTAAATGGGTAGGCCATTTCTGTAAATGAGCAGTTCTCAGAACTGTTTGTTGAGTTCTTGACTGCTCCTTCATTGAAAGAGTCCAGAGGTGTTACACTTGGCCTGCAAACCTCATTGTCCATCCAGACATCCTGGCCACATGGACAAAAGGTGTTTTTCCACAAATCACACAAAGTTTGAAATTAACTTTCATGACGTCAGCATTGAGACTGGTCCCATGGCAACTCAAAAGATAGACAGCTCCTGATATCAGTCTTTTTTATAGTCCAAATGTCCAAACTCCATTTTGAAACGCAGCATATGTGCGTCTCCATTTTAAAAGGCTCCAGATCCATTTTAAAAGTCCAAAAATCCATACACACACTGATGGTTGGCACCAGCCAAATCCTACAAATGATCTTCTGACTGTCGGTTGCAGCGATGCGCCATTTCTTAACATCTTATAACTCTCGCTTATTCAGCCTGACATAATCCCATACCCTCTGCACAAACACAATATGCGCCTAAATATGTTCCACATTAAATGCTCTCATAACTCTTGGAGAGCATCTCCACTGAGCCTTTACCATCTTTCGCTACTCATTGCCGCTTTGTCCACCACAGCTTCCCTTCAACGGAGTTATATGGAGAAACATATCTGAACTCTTTCTCTGCAGGTTAAGGTCCATCACATTACTCTTTATGTGCTGTGAGGGTTATTCAATGCGTCAGATTTATTACATCTCCCAGAATAGACTTATGTCCATCACCACAACAAGGCACGCTGGGTACAGGTCTTTTGTGATGAATCAGAACTGATTTTATGAAGTAGTTTCCGTGCAGTACAAAGAAAGACACATTAACAAGGCGGTAGTAACAGTCTAGTTTTTGAAACCTCAACGGTAGGCCACTGAGTCACCGCAGCGTTTGTCTCTTGCTGTGTTCTATTGACCGTAGTCCTTCCTTAATTTGCTCTGTAATCGTGCCGCACCTAAAATCGAATAGCTGTAACTTTATAGCCTTTTCCTCCCAGACAAAGGTTGTCAGAGTCTGTAGCTTTCTCGGGCTTACAATAGATTATTCTAACCCTAATCCTCTCACCCTCTGTGATCTGTAGTGCTTCCCTGAGAACGTCTTGAAGGACTGTGTCACAGAATTAATTAATCAGCTTGGCTGCACGAAATGTGACACGCTGAAGACTTTTCACTGATTCATAATTATTTTGCCTTCGCCAGTGGGCTTCTCAATGAAGGTCTTTCAGCAAGGTCAAAGAAAAAAGTTTCCATCAGCCCAGACACATTTCAGAAACTTTTATCACATCCAAAATAAACATGACCATCAGCAATAAAGTAAAGCAACAACCACCTAACTTTTTCCAGCAGTCCCACTTATGATGGTCCAGCATTTGCACCGTAGCCGCGATGTGCAGAGCTGCAGCACTCGGAGCCCGTCTCCCTGCCACCCGACTCACGGCCAGGTCAGACCTGCTTTTTGCGAGCGGTCCTTCTGGCGGGCGGCAGGTCGATCTGAGGCCAGCGTCCCTCACCAAAATGGGTGATTTGGTTCTGGAGGAATCGCCCAGAAAAACTACATTTCCGGTGGAACCTCGGCAGCTGCAGGCGCAACCTGCACCAATTTCAGCCCCTATGAATCTATGAAAAGTAGGTGCAAGAGTTGTAAGTACATTCGCTGGTCAAAGAGTTGGGATGCAAAGGAACTGTCAAGCCAAAACTTGACAGATCGGAAAAGCTGGTTTTCGGATCATACGCTTTGGCGAGGCCTCGCCGGGTCTGCACCTATTCCGTACGGACCCAGCGAGGTCGGAATTTTAGCCCCATTAATTCGAACATGTATTCAATATAACATGCATTATGTTGCATTGTGCATTATTTAATGAAGGCATTTATTTTAAACAGCTTTGTACCTTCTTTAAAATAAAACAGAGGGATTACTTTTGTAATGTAAGGCATCAGAAGCCAATTTGTTATTGGAAAGGTCCCACAAACAGCTTTGAGATAATGACCAGATTATCTGTATTACTGATGTGGGTTGAGGAATAAATATTGACCAGGATACCAGAAAAGCTCCTGTGCTCTTCTTTGAAATAGTGCCATGGGATTGTTTACATCTATCTGAGAGGGTAGATGTGGCACTCAGTTTAATGTCTAATCTAAAAGACAGCACATGCGACAGTGCAGCACTCCCCCAGTACTACATTAAAGTGCTACTCTAAATTATGGGCATAGTTTCTGGAGTGGGACTTGAACCCATGAGCTTCTGACTTTCTGATGTTGCATTATTTATTTTGCTTAGTTCAAATTATTGGATATTTCAAGTTTTTAGGCAAAAAATGACCATCAATTATCAGTAAACTTTACATAATTTAACTCCATTGCAGTACTGCATTGTTGGAGGTGCTGTCCTTTAGCTAAGCTGACTGAGGCCTCTGTGTGCCTGTTCATAGTACTTGATTCATTCAATGTGTGAGTCAGAGTCTCTTTGAGACTTTCCTGAGAAAGAAAGAACTTACATATATAACGCCTTGGGGCTGATGTTAACTTGGAGCGACTTTGGAGTGGTAAACTGCTCCGGTGAGTTCATTTCCTACCCGGCAGAGCCAGCACGAGGTCACAGCAGTTTTAACCTCCAGGTCTCATTTAAACGCTACCAGGACGAGGGAGACTGCAACTTTCCTTGTGGGGCCTGGAGGAGCACACCAGCTCCAATGGGCTCCATTAAGGAAAATCTTAGCCTGATTCTGTCTGCAAAGCAGCCGCAGACCTGTTTCTACCTTGCGGCAAATCCACCACGTCTTCACTGTGCAGGCCCTGGTTAAAACTGTATAAGAGGCCCTATTGATTGCACATAAAGTTACGAGGCTCCTGCCCGCTTTAGGCAAGAGCCTGATCTAGCTGAAAAACCCTGTGTGTTAATATTGAAAATGATTGGAAACTGAGTGGATACGTAACCTGCTTATTTTTCACTGGCAGCTGCTCAGTTTCCACCGGGCAGGTAGAGTTAAAACTGACCCCCTTATCTTTACAGTCAATGGATTCCTGTTGTTGGGAAAACATGGTCATAAATGAATGGCCAGATAATCTGTTTTCAGTGGGGGATAGTTGATATACTGGGAGAACTCACCGCTCTTTCAATTGTGTACACTTCAGCTAGCAGACAAGACCTCAGTTTAATATCTTGTCAAAAGGCAGTACTTCCAACAATGCAGCAACTCCCTCAGTACTCCAGCACCATATCAACGTAGTTATGTACTCAACAACTTTCTGGCTCAGAGATGAGAGTGCCAGCCATGGAACCAAATTGATAATTATAAGTGCTATAAGGTATGATGTAAAGTCTTCCTATTGTATTCAATTTTTAATCATTTAAAATGAATGACAATGAGAATAATTTTGAAATATGCAAGAGGGGAAGACTTCTTACTTTAGAATTGTAAACAAGTAATAATATTTCAATTAATTTTTTTAAATGCTGGGATATTTATTTCACAGAAAAGCTTATAGAATCCTTCGAATTGGCATTTTGCAGACGTTGATTCTACTACCACTGCTTCAGTTCATTTCTGCAGTCTTGTGGGCTAATGGAAAATATAACAGTGGAGAGGTAAATTCTAAGATTTCCTTGTTTCAGTGCAAGTGTGCATAATCTAATAAACAGTCTCAAGTAAGCGCAAAATCTATCATACAGAAATTCACTAAGGGTTTATTCAAGGCTATTTTCATGAAACATAGAAACATAGAAACATAGAAAATGTGCAGGAGTAGGCCATTCGGCCCTTCGAGCCTGCACCATCATTCAATGAGTTAATGGCTGAACATGCAACTTCAGTACCCCATTCCTGCTTTCTCGCCATACCCCTTGATCCCCCGAGTAGTAAGGACTACATCGAACTCCTTTTTGAATATGTTTAGTGAATTGGCCTCAACAACTTTCTGTGGTAGAGAATTCCACAGGTTCACCACTCTCTGGGTGAAGAAGTTTCTCCTCATCTCGGTCCTAAATGGATTACCCCTTATCCTTAGACTGTGACCCCTGGTTCTGGACTTCCCCAACATTGGGAACATTCTTCATGCATCTAACCTGTCTAAACCCGTTTCTATGAGATCCCCTCTCATTCTTCTGAACTCCAGTGAATACAAGCCCAGTTAATCCAGACTTTCTTGATATGTCAGTCCCGCCATCCCGGGAATCAGTCTGGCGAACCTTCGCTGCACTCCCTCAATAGCAAGAATGTCCTTCCTCAAGTTAGGAGACCAAAACTGTACACAATACTCCAGGTGTGGCCTCACCAAGGCCCTGTACAACTGTAGCAACACCTCCCTGCCCCTGTACTCAAATCCCCTCGCTATGAAGGCCAACATGCCATTTGCTTTCTTAACCGCCTGCTGTACCTGCATGCCAACCTTCAATGACTGATGTACCATGACACCCAGATCTCGTTGCACCTCCCCTTTTCCTAATCTGTCACCATTCAGATAATAGTCTGTCTCTCTATTTTTACCACCAAAGTGGATAACCTCACATTTCTCCATATTATACTTCATCTGCCATGCATTTGCTCACTCACCTAACCTATCCAAGTCACTCTGCAGCCTCATAGCATCCTCCTCGTAGCTCACACTGCCACCCAACTTAGTTTCATCCGCAAATTTGGAGATACTACATTTAATCCCCTCGTCTAAATCATTAATGTACAATGTAAACAGCTGGGGCCCCAGCACAGAACCTTGCGGTACCCCACTAGTCACTGCCTGCCATTCTGAAAAGTACCCATTTACTCCTACTCTTTGTTTCCTGTCTGACAACCAGTTCTCAATCCATGTCAGCACACTACCCCCAATCCCATGTGCTTTAAGTTTGCACATTAATCTCTTGTGTGGGACCTTGTCGAAAGCCTTCTGAAAGTCCAAATATACCACATCAACTGGTTCTCCCTTGTCCACTCTACTGGAAACATCCTCAAAAAATTCCAGAAGATTTGTCAAGCATGATTTCCCTTTCACAAATCCATGCTGACTTGGACCTATCATGTCACCTCTTTCCAAATGCGCTGCTATGACATCCTTAATAATTGATTCCATCATTTTACCCACTACCGATGTCAGGCTGACCGGTCTATAATTCCCTGTTTTCTCTCTCCCTCCTTTTTTAAAAAGTGGGGTTACATTGGCTACCCTCCACTCCATAGGAACTGATCCAGAGTCTATGGAATGTTGGAAAATGACTTTCAATGCATCCGCTATTTCCAAGGCCACTTCCTTAAGTACTCTGGGATGCAGTCCATCAGGCCCTGGGGATTTATCTGCCTTCAATCCCATCAATTTCCCCAACACAATTTCCCGACTAATAAGGATTTCCCTCAGTTCCTCCTTACTAGACCCTCTGACCCCTTTTATATCCGGAAGGTTGTTTGTGTCCTCCTTAGTGAATACTGAACCAAAGTACTTGTTCAATTGGTCTGCCATTTCTTTGTTCCCCGTTATGACTTCCCCTGATTCTGACTGCAAGGGACCTACGTTTGTCTTTACTAACCTTTTTCTCTTTACATATCTATAGAAACTTTTGCAGTCCGTCTTAATGTACCCTGCAAGCTTCCTCTCGTACTCTATTTTCCCTGCCCTAATCAAACCCTTTGTCCTCCTCTGCTGAGTTCTAAATTTCTCCCAGTCCCCGGGTTCACTGCTATTTCTGGCCAATTTGTATGCCACTTCCTTGGCTTTAATACTATCCTTGATTTCCCTTGATAGCCACGGTTGAGCCACCTTCCCTTTTTTATTTTTACGCCAGACAGGAATGTACAATTGTTGTAGTTCATCCATGCGGTCTCTAAATGTCTGCCATTGCCCATCCACAGTCAACCCCTTCAGTATCATTCGCCAATCTATCCTAGCCAATTCACGCCTCATACCTTCAAAGTTACCCTTCGTTAAGTTCTGGACCATGGTCTCTGAATTAACTGTTTCATTCTCCATCCTAATGTAGAATTCCACCATATTATGGTCACTCTTCCCCAAGGGGCCTCGCACAACGAGATTGTTAATTAATCCTCTCTCATTACACAACAGCCAGTCTAAGATGGCCTCCCCCCTAGTTGGTTGCTCGACATATTGGTCTAGAAAACCATCCCTTATGCATTCCAGAAAATCCTCCTCCACCGTATTGCTTCCAGTTTGGTTAGCCCAATCTCTCTGCATATTAAAGTCACCCATGATAACTGCTGCACCTTTATTGCATGCACCCCTAATTTCCTGTTTGATGCCCAACCCAACATCACTATTACTGTTTGGAGGTCTGTACACAACTCCCACTAACGTTTTTTGCCCTTTGGTGTTCTGCAGCTCTACCCATATAGATTCCACATCATCCAAGCTAATGTCCTTCCTAACTATTGCATTAATCTCCTCTTTAACCAGCAATGCTGCCCCACCTCCTTTTCATTTTATTCTATCCTTCCTGAATGTTGAATACCCATGGATGTTGAGTTCCCAGCCCTGATCATCCTGGAGCCACGTCTCTGTAATCCCAATCACATCATATCCGTTAACATCTATTTGCACAGTTAATTTATCCACCTTATTACGGATACTCCTTGCATTAAGACACAAAGCCTTCAGACTTGTTTTTTTAACACCCTTTTGTCCTCTTAGAATTATGATGTAGTGTGGCCCTTTTTGTTTCTTGCCTTTGTTTACTCGGCCTTCCACTATTGCTTTTTACCTTTCTACCATCTGTTTCTGCCTCCATATTACTTCACCCTATCTCGCTGCATAGGTTCCCATCTCCCTGCCATATTAGGTTAAACACTCCAGAATTGCATTAGCAAATGTTACCCCTAGGACATCAGTTCCAGTCCTGCCCAAGTGCAGACCATCCCTTTTGTACAGATCCCACTTCCCCCAGAATTGGTTCCAATGTCCCAGGAATTTGAATTCCTCCCTCTTGCACCACTGCTCAAGCCACGTATTTATTCTAACTATCCTGCTTCCTCTACTCTGATTAGCACGTGGCACTGGTAGCAATCCAGAGATCCTACTTTTTAATTTAACTCCTAGCTCCCTAAATTCAGCTTGTAGGACCTCTTCCCGCTTCTTACCTATATCGTTGGTACCTACATGTACCACGACAACTGGCTGTTCACCCTCCCTCTCCAGAATGCTCTGCAGCCACTCTGAGACATCCTTGACCCTTGCACCAGGGAGGCAACATACCATCCTGGAGTATCGGTTGCGGCCGCAGAAACTCCTATCTATTCCCCTTACAATAGAGTCCCCTATCACTATAGCTCTCCCACTCTTTTTCCCACCCTTCTGTGCAGCAAAGCCAGCCACGGTGCCATGAACTTGGCTGCTGCTGCCCTCCCCTGATGAGTCACCCTCCTCAACAGTACCCAAAGCGGTGTATCTGTTTTGCAGGGGGATGACTGCAGGGACCCCTGCACTACCTTCCTTGCACTGTTCTTCCTGCTGGTCTTCCATTCCCTAGCTGGCTGTGGACCCTTCATCTGTGATAAGACCAACTCGCTACACGTGCTACTCACGTCATTCTCAGCATCGTGGATGCTCCAGAATGAATCCATCCTCAGCTCCAATTCCGCAACACGGTCCGTCAGGAGCTGGAAGCGGATACACTTCCCGCACACATAGTCGTCAGGGACACCAGCAGTGTCCCTGAGTTCCCACATGGTACAGGAGGAGCATATCACGTGACCGAGCTCTCCTGTCATGACTTAACCCTTAGATACACTTAAATTGGCAACAACAATGCTAAAGTTTACCCACTGTTATAGAAGAGAAAGAGTTTGCATCAGTTTTTAACAAAACTAAACTAAAGTTATATAGTGTCCCTGGGAACGGAGGTTTGTTCTTTATTTAAATAAATATTTTCTCCCCAAGTAGAGTTTGTAAGTTTTTGATGGAAATTATAATCCCTCACATTCCTTACACTGTTCTAGAATAAAACTGCTATAAATGTGTATCATTAGAAAGCTTGAAATCTTCAATATATAATTACAGTAAAAAATAATGTACTATTTATATTTTTTCTCGGATGTTAAGTGATTCTGTCAATTTGTGAGCTGTTTTGCATTTGAATCCAGGCAAATTAGGAACATGGTTGACGATATCCAAATTCATTTTACTTTTGGCCTTATAACCTGTTGGGACAACAGCTGCTGAAAGATATTATCTAAAGCCCAGGTGTGAAAGTTGCTTTCTATATCCAGCATTGATTGGGTTGTAGAGAGGTAAACAGATACTGCTGTAGCTCTGCACCTCCAATGAATAGAATCAATGGGTTCTTGTGTGTTTCCATACTGTGGTTATGAGGATGGCAGAAATGTCCTCACATATTTTATCATAAGTTCTGCTGGTCATGATGTCGCTCGTGAGGAGGTCTCTGTCTTGGCGATATCATCGGAAAACACAGAATCAGTTTCCACATGTATGCTGATGACACCCAGCTCTACCTCTCCACCACTTCTCTCGACCCCTGCATGGTCTCTAAATTGTCAGACTGCTTGTCTGACATCCAGTACTGAATGAACAGAAATTTTCTCCAATTAAATATTGGGAAGACCAAAGCCATTTTGTCTTTTGGCTCCAGGGTGACCAAGGCTTGGAACTCAACATACAGGGGTATTCAACATTTAGGAAGGTCAGACAGAAAGGAAAAGGAGGTGGGGTGGCGTTGCTGGTTAAAGAGGAAATTAGTGCAATAGTAAGGAAGGACATTAGCTTGGTTGATGTAGAATCGGTATGGGTGGAGCTACGGAATACCAAAGGGCAGAAAACGCTAGTGGGAGTTGTGTACAGACCACCAAACAGCAGTAATGAGGTTGGGGATAGCATCAAACAAGAAATTAGAGATGTGTGCAATAAAGGTACAGCAGTTATCATGGGTGACTTTAATTTACATATAGATTGGGCTAACCAAACTGGTAGCAATGTGGTAGAGGAGGATTTCCTGGAGTGCATTAGGGATGGTTTTCTTGACCAATATGTCGAGGAACCAACTAGAGAGCTGGCCATCCTAGACTGGGTGATGTGTAATGAGAAGGGACTAATTAACAATCTTGTTGTGCGATGGCCCATGGGGAAGAATGACCTTAATATGGTAGAATTCTTTATTAAAATGGAGAGTGACACAGTTAATTCAGGGACTAGGGTCCTGAACTTAAGGAAAGGTAACTTCGATGGTATGAGACGTGAATTGGCTAGAATAGACTGGCAAGTGATACTTAAAGGGTTGATGGTGGATAGGCAATGGCAAACATTTAAAGATCACATGGATGAACTTCAACAATTGTACATCCCTGTCTGGAGTAAAAATAAAATGGGGAAGGTGGCTCAACCGTGGCTAACAAGGGAAATTAAGGATAGTGTTAAATCCAAGGAAGAGGCATATAAATTGGCCAGAAAAAGCAGCAAACCTGAGGACTGGGAGAATTTTGTAATATAGCAGAGGAGGACAAAGGGTTTAATTAAGAGGGGGAAAATAGAATATGGGAGAAAGCTTGCTGGCAACACAAGAACTGACTGCAAAAGCTTCTCAGATATGTGAAGAGAAAATGATTAGTGAAAACAAACATAGGTCCCTTGCAGTCAGATTCAGGTGAATTTATCAGAGGGAACAAAGAAATGGCGGACCAGTTAAACAAATACTTTGGTTCTATCTTCATGAAGGAAGACACGAATAACCTTCTGGAAATACTAGAGGACCGAGGGTCTAGTGGGAAGGAGGAACTGAAGGAAATCCTTATTAGACAGGAAATTGTGTTAGGGAAATTGATGGGATTGAAGGCCAATAAATCCCCGGGGCCTGATAGTCTGCATCCCAGAGTACTTAAGGAAGTATCCCTAGAATTAATGGATGCATTGGTGATCATTTTCAAACAGTCTATCGACTCTGGATCGGTTCCTATGGACTGGATAGTAGCTAATGTAACACCACTTTTTAAGAAAGGAGGGAGAGAGAAAACGGGTAATTATAGACCGGCTAGCCTGACATCAGTAGTGGGGAAAATGTTGGAATCAATTATTAAAGATGAAATTGCAGCACAGTTGGAAAGCAGTGACGGGATCGGTCCAAGTCAGCATGGATTTATGAAAGGGAAATCATGCTTGATAAATCTAGAATTTTTGAGGATGTAACTGGTAGAGTGGACAAGGGAGAACCAGTGGATGTGGTGTATTTTGACTTTCAAAAGGCTTTTGACAAGGTCCCACACAAGAGGTTGGTGTGCAAAATTAAAACACATGGTATTGGGGGTAATGTACTGACGTGGATAGAGAACTGGTTGGCAGACAGGAAGCAAGGAGTTGGGATAAACGGGTCCTTTTCAGAATGGCAGGCAGGGACTAGTGGAGTGCCGCAGGGCTCAGTGCTGGGACTCCAGCTATTTACAATATACATTAATGATTTGGATGAGGGAATTGAGTGTAATATCTCCAAGTTTGCAGATAACACTAAGCTGGGTGGCGGTGTGAGCTGTGAGGAGGATGCTAAAAGGCTGCAGGATGACTTGGACAGGTTAGGTGAGTGGGCAAATGCATGGCAGATGCAGTATAATGTGGATAAATGTGAGGTTATCCACTTTGGTAGCAAAAACACAAAGGCAGAATATTATCTAAATGGCGGCAGATTAGGAAAAGGGGAGGTGCAACGAGACCTGGGTGTCATGGTACATTAGTACATTGGCATGCAGGTACAGCAGGCGGTGAAGAAGGCAAATGTTATGTTGGCCTTCATAGCTAGGGGATTTGAGTATAGGAGCAGAGAGGTCTTACTGCAGTTGTACAGGGCCTTAGTGAGGTCTCACCTGGAATATTGTGTTCAGTTTTGGTCTCCTAATCTGAGGAAGGACATTCTTGCTATTGAGGGAGTGCAGCGAAGGTTCACCAGATTGATTCCCGGGATGGCAGGACTGACATATGAGGAGAGACTGGATTGACTGGACCTGTATTCACTGGAGTTTAGAAGGATGAGAGGGGATCTCATAGAAACATATAAAATTCTGATGGGACTGGACAGGTTAGATGAAGGAAGAATGTTCCCGATGTTGGGGAAGTCCAGGACCAGGGGACATAGTCTAAGGATAAGGGGTCAGCCATTTAGGACTGAGATGAGGAGAAACTTCCTCACTCAGAGAGTTGTTAAGCTGTGGAATTCCCTGCCGCAGAGAGTTGTTGATACCAGTTCATTGGATATATTCAAGAGGGAGTTAGATATGGCCCTTATGGCTAAAGAGATCAAAGGGTATGGAGAGAAAGCAGGAAAGGGGTACTGAGATGAATGATCAGCGATGATCTTATTGAATGGTGGTGCAGGCTCGAAAGGCCGAATGGCCTGCTCCTGCACCTATTTTCTATGTTTCTATGTTTCGTCCCCGCCTCAAACTGCGTTCCCTAACCACTTACCCCATCCCTCTCCATAGCAACTATCTGAGGCTGAACCAGACTGTTTGAAACCTAGGTGTTATATGTGACCCTGAAATGAGTTTCCGGCCACATATCCATGGCATAACTAAAAGTGCCTTTTTCCACCTCAGTAACATTGTTCACCTCTGCCCCTGCCTCAGCTCTTCTGCTGTTGAAACCTTCACCCATGCCTTTGTTACCTCTAGACATGACTACTCCAACTCACTCCTGGCTGGTCTCCCAAATTCTACACTAAGTAAACTTGAGGTCATCCAAAACTCGGCAGCCCGTGTCCTAACTCGCACCAAATCATGATCACCCATCACCCCTGTGCTTGCTGACTTACATTGGCTCCCGGTTAAACAACATCTCAATTTCAAAATACTCATCCTCGTTTACAAATCCCTCCATGGCGTCGCCCCTTGCTATCTCTATAATCTTCTTCGGCCTCACAACCCAACGAGATGTCTGCACTCCTCAAATTCTGCCCTCTTGAACATCCCCGATTGTAATCGCTCAACCATTGATGGCCGTCCCTTCAGCTACCTGGGCCCTAAGCTCTGGAACTCCCTGCCTAAACCTCTCTGCCTCTCTACTTCTCTTTCCTCCTTTAAGACGCTCCATAAAACATACCTCTTTGACCAAGCTTTTAGTCATCTGCCATAATTTCTTCTTACATGGCTCGGTGTCAAATTTATCTGTTTTGTCTTGTAACACTGCAGTGAAGCGCCTTGGATGTTTTACTACGTTAAAGGTGTTATATAAATAAAAATTGTTGTTGTTGAACGAAGGCTCCTTCCCATGTCAGTGGTCAGTGGTCTAATGACCAACCATAGAATTACATAGAAATTACAATGCAATACAAGTTATTCAACCCAACAAGCAGTTGTCCTAATCCTATGTGCCTATTTTGTTCTCATATCCCTTTATTCCCTTTTCCCTCAACCAGTTGCCTATCTTATTCTTAAATATTGACATGGACTCCACTTTAATCATTATCACCAATAGTGCATTCCACAGCATCACAACCTTTTGTCTAAAAAAGTTTCTCCTGCTCTCTCTCTCCTAAATCACTCACATTTATATTATGTCTATGTATCCTCCTTCTAGACCAGGAGTAGACAATTATTTGCGCTGGAGGGCCACTTAACAAGTTTTGGTGAGCTGTTGAGGGCCGCCCACCAATGTTCCACCAATCGCGTGGTCCTGTGCAGGCTGCTGCCCAGCTCCCGCCGCTGGGAAAAATACTGCGCTTGTGGCCACACAGCATATTTAAAGGGACCGCACGTGAAAAACAATTAGAGGGAACATTGCATAAACATAAACATTGCATAAACATAAATTCAGATAGTGGTCAGATGCTATCTCAAATATACAACATGTATTCGATACCGCCTAGAAATTAATCAAAGATAAAAGTTGAAAATGTTGTAGTATCTTCTGGTCTCTGTAAATCAGTGCTGTGAAATGGAACTGTACTCTCTTTAGAGCCTGTGTCAGCATCAATTTCCCACCTCAGTCATCCTTATGTCCCTCTGCAAAGATTACTAATGCTATCCCAATTGATGCCAGATGAGAACTCCCCTGCCGTCATATTCTGGATACCCGGAGAGGAAAGATGCAGTGTCGGTCACTTTTTTCGGCAAAAGATTTGTGGCGATGAGCAGCCATGACTCCACTCTAAATTGGATAGGGCATATTTGAGTATGCAGTGCATTCTGGGTATGGAAGTCTGCCATTGGAGCCCAGAATCATGGAACGGATCCTTTTAAGATCGGACTTTGGTAAATTATTAATTTGAATGAAGTATTACTATGGTGTTTCCTTGGCTGCATTTTGGGTTTGTCTCTGACCCATGAGAAGTGAAAGTGGATAGACGAATGTGCATCTCATGCTCCGGCTCGTGTTCTATTTCTGCCCCATCCAGCAAACCGGATAGAAGACTTGGCGGGCCGGATATGAACATTAGGCCGTATTTTGCCCACCACTGGTCTAGACCCTCAATTACTGGAAACCATCTATTTCTATTTCTATCAGCTCCATTATGAGGTCAGTTGCACACCTCAGAGAATCGATGTCAGCGAGAAAACTTAAATCACTATCAGTGAAATGATAGTGTGTGTGCCACTTTATTATATGGGCAGCAATTATTTTAAAAAGACTAGCACATCTAAACCTTAAGTGATCAAATTTGCCCAGTTTGAGGTTGAAAGTTTGTTTGACATTCATCCTTGGGAGACAACGTTTCCCAGGCCTTTGCCAAATATATCCTACAAACAGTTGCTGGATGATGCTCTAAAACAGCATGAAGTGTTTTTTGATGCCTTCCCTAAACTGCTCAGGTAAAATCAATAACTTTTGGAACTGATGGTGACAAGCCTATGTCATGATACTGAGCATAGCACAAACATATATATGAATACACCATACCACTGGTCTCCTCAATTTAGGGTTTCATCCATGTAAACTGCAATGTTTGCCTTCTCTTAACTTAAATCAATGCTTATTGAGGTCTCTAATTATATCATGCTTTGGTAGAAATGGAAAATGTTTGTTTTGTGATGTAGTAGAAAAATCTTAACATGGCAGTCAAAAAGCCAAAACTTCTTTTGAACGAGTGAAACTTTGTGTTGCAGGTACATCCAACCAATCCCTTGTTTTACATCAAGATCCTGATGAACATATCTGCTTTATTGTCCTTGTATGTGTTTAACTTGTTACTGAAGGCTGCCTTTGGAATTGCAGAAGCAGGCTATCATCTTGTGGCCAAATATGCAATTATAATCACCTATACTATCCTTGACAATCTGCAGCCACTGATTCTAGACTGCCTTGCAACCTATAATGTCATTCCCTGTGTGGGTCTATATTCCTCAAAAGGCAGAGCTACACGTAAGCAGATCCATTATTAACAAGTGATATTTCATGTGAAATGCAAGATATTTTAAAGTATGGAAATCTTTGTAATATATTAACAATGACAATGCTTATATTAACTTGTACTTGATATAAAAGTGATAGATTTCAGTATTGTGTGCAATAGTGTTGTTATAATTCTGAATGTGGACTATTCCTCTGAAAATTTTGTCAGGATTTTTATTCCACTTCAAAACTATAACTAGGTTAAGATCTGCAGTTAAGTCATACTTAAGAGTACTAATATAAATATTCAGCACCTTCCTATTCCTGTAATATTTACCTTTCTTAATATAAACCGATGCTAAATCAGGTGCTAAATGCACGGCTAGGGATCCAACACCAGAAATGCGTCGTCCACCATGTTGAATCGGACATCCCATAGTCATCCAGGACGTGCGCTGGAAGCATGCAAAAACGTAATTATAATACTTAAATAAGGGTCCTACGCTGGTTTTAGGGTCCTTTTGTGAAATTGTCTGGCCCAGTGCCTGACTCGCCATGCAATAAGCTCACTTAGCAAATCATGACATAGTTAAGAAGGCCCCGGTAGGAGTGTTATTTAAAGGGGTCATCCCCTCCTGGTTACTGGTTTGTCCTGTTAGACTGCTGCTTAACATAGGAGCCTTTTTTGTCAAATTTTCTGTTTTCTGTTACCATATCAAAAAGCTCAATCAATTTAGTAAAACACGATTTATCCTAAACAAATCCATGCTGGCTCTTTTTTATTGGTCCATACTTGTCTAAATGGCTGTTAATTTTCTCCTGGATTACTGTCTCTGAAAACTTCCCCATCACTGACATTAAACTGACTGGCCTGTAATTGCCAGGTTTATCCTTCTCCCCTTTTTTGAACATTTGCAATCCTCCATAAGCTTCATAATCTTAATCTTCTATTTTCTGTTTTATTCTAATGTCTATGGACTAAAAATTTGTGTCTTCAGTGCCACACATTAATGCCACAAGATGGCCATTCTCTACTGCGGTTCCAGCGGTGGATGCCATTTTCGAGTTACCAGTATCGATTCCGGTAAACTCGATCACCGGGGACATTTAAATCACAGACTCGCACTGTTCATGACTCTCACTGCCTCATTTCCTCTTGATATCTGTCTCTATGGCCCCAAGTTTCCACATGATTTGCTCCTGATTTTTAGGAGCAACTGGTGGAGAACGGAGTATCTTAGAAATCGGAATTCTCCACATTTAAGCTTTCTGCAGTTCTAGTCAGGTAGAACAGTTTCACTTTTGAACAGAATTTTTTTTTCAAAAGGGGACGTGTCCGGCCACTGACGCCTGATTTGAAAGTTTCCACAGTGAAAACGTACTCCAAACTAACTTAGAATGGAGCAAGTGAAGATTTTTGTACGCTTGAAAAAACCTTGTCTACACATTAAAAAATCAGGCGCAGTTTACAAATTAGGCGTCGGGAACGAGGTGGGGGGGAGGGGGGGGGGAAGGGAAGTCATTAAATTCTACAATCAATCCTTAATTATACTTATACAAATATTATACAAATAAATCCAACCTGAATAAAAATTTATAAGCAAAGAAAAGATTAAATAAACCATGTTCCTACCTGTGTGAAAGTGCTTCAGGCAGGCCTTTCAGGCAGCGGTGTGGCGTCGGTCCCGATGGCAGGGGCAAGAAGCAGCAAGCAGCCTCAGTGCTGATCATGGAAGGGCAATGTGGATTTATTAAAAAATGTTAAAAATTGAACAGCTACAAAGAATTTGAATAGTCTCAAACAAGTGCATGTGTCCCGTTTATCACAGTCTATCTTTAATTACAGAATGAGTGGTAGAGATTGAAACGGTAACGAGTTGTAAAGGCTGAATTAAAATGAACAGTTGCTGCAGTAACACTGGTTAAAGAGCCAACATTAATTCAGCAGGTGATTTATTCAGCAGTGCTGCTAAAAGCACTCCCTCATATACAGAAATATCAAGAAAATTAAAATGCAAGCCTTTACAAGGGTTCAATAAACAAATTTTCACTTTTTCTGCAGCACTTTTAAAAATGGCCGAGTGCCAATGTTTACTTCAGACTGCGCGTGCGCGAATGCTCCAATGCGCAGGGTTGCCGGCACCAAAAAAAGTCATTTAAATTGTACCCGCCCCCTCCTATTTACAAAATCAGCATGAGTGGTAGGCTCCGCCCCCTGTGCGCTGCGCCAAGCAGACATCGAGCTGCAAGGAGCTCGAGAATACCGCGTTTTTTTTCAGGCGCCGTTTTCGGCGCGAAAAACAGGCGCCCAGCTCTGAGGGGCGCCTTTTTCGCCGCGTGTGGAAACTTGGGGCCATAATGTGTGTTTACCTGCATGGGAACATCAGCGGCAGGTCGGGGCCATAAAAGGAGCGGCGAGCGGCGGCCTGGGAGCAGTGTGGCACAACAGGGTACAGTACGAGCCCATCCAGGAGGGCGACAGTTGTGAAGAGGGCAACTGGGTTGGACGTCACCATAACCCAGGCAGGTAGAGCAGGAGCGGCGAGATCGGGGCGAAGGATCGGCGAGAGATTGCAGAGCGACGTGATTGGGGCCCAGAAGAGACGTGTGCCCAGGGGCAGCACAGGCCAGCCTACACTGCGATATGTGCGCGCACTAGGTCCATGCAGTGGACCTGGTCTCCAGTCACCTTGGTTAACCTTTGCCATTAGACCAAGACCAAGTTCTGTCAAGTCCGTGTGGTGGCTGGTGTGCAACAGCCACCACACGTTGAAAAAATCCACGCACAGGCATCTTCCACCCTTCAATATGCAGTTTGGAACCTGGAATATTAGGTCCTTCATTGAAACACCTGTGAGCTCATTGAACTCATCCCTTTTTGGTGTGGAAGCAAGTCATCCTTGATTCAAGGTCTACCTAAGAAGAAGAAGAAGAAGAAGAAGAAGAAGAAGAAGTTTAACTCTCTGTCTAAAAATGTCTGTCTCTCTGTCCATCCATCCATCTGTCTGTCTAGCTATCTATCTATCTAGCTGGCTATCTATTTCTGTTTCTTTCCATTTATGTGGAGTGAACCCCATTGCAGAGTGTGTGAGTAGGAGGAGAAGGAGGTGAAGTGAAGTGTGGTGCAATTATTGTAGGAAAGTGAAGGGAAGCAAGAAAGGGGAGGGTTGTGAATAATGGGGTTACAGGTGTGAGCTGAGAGTTAGGATCCTTACCTTGACAACCCAAATAAAATCATTAAACTTCAGCAATGCAGCGAGAGCCTGGGAGCGGAGCTCTTGGCATTGACTTCCTAAGCCATCTCTTCCCAATGTTGATGCATGGATTGCCTCTTCCTGTTGACTCTCCAAACAGGGGCCTCCAACATTGAATCTGTGAATTGGGGGAGGGGGGGTGGTGCTTATCTGTAGGTCTTCCATCCATGTTGCCCAGTTTCAAACCTTTCCTCCTGTCTGCTGCCAAAGTGCATCTCCCCTTTAAGAGTTGTGGGCTGCTATTAATTGGTGCCAGTGTTACTCGATTTGTGGCCCCACCCAAACAGATGTGCAGCCAATAAGCAAGATGGGTTGTATTGGTTGCACACCTGTCTCAGTATATGACGTGCCAGCACGGGTTTCCCACGGTTCATGCCACCACGTGAATGGGTGAGTACAGTGCACAACCCGCACCCCGTCTCCTGCGTGTCCGTTTTTGGGTGCAGTCGAATTTCTAGGCCAGGAATTATATTAATCTAAGGTGTTACAACTTCAGGTTTTAAAAGCAGATAATGCTGAAATCTACTGATTCCCATAAATGGGCCTTATCTTCTATGATCAGAAAGTTGTATTCCACTTTGTTTTCCCTTCCCCTTTCCCCGCCTGGGTACAATTATTCCCCTGCCTTCTAACCCTACTTGACCTGAATACTATACTTAGTCTTGACTTTCCAGATGCAATACCCTGAGAGATTGGCCAATGTAACTCTAATGTCAAATGTCCATAAGGGATTAATTACGCTTTTCAATGACTTCTCCTGACAAAGGCATCAACAAAGTTCTTGATAAAACATTATACGCACACCTCCTTTCTCGCTCCCTTCTTCCAGAACAATTTTTCATCCATCTGATTTAGTTAAGTCCAAAACTAGTGGCTTAAATTTGAACAAAGCAGACTATGTAGGTATAATGGGCAAGTTGGCTAAAGTAGATCAGGAAACTAGATTAAAAGATATGACGGTACATAAGCAATGACAAACATTTAAATAAACAATTCATAATTTGCAACGAATATACCTTAAGGAAATTTGCGCCAACCTTGATTAGAAAGAGAAGTTAAAGATAGTATTAGGTTAAAGGAAGAGGCTTATAATATTGCCAAAAAGAGTAGTAAGCCTGAGGATTGGGAGCACTTTAAAATTCAGCAAAGGATGACCAAGAAATTAATAAAGAGAGAGAAAAGAGAATATGAGAGTAAACTATCAAGAGATATAAAAACAGACTGCAAAAGCATCCATAGGTATGTAAAAAGAAAGAGATTAACAAAAGTAAACGTGGCTCCCTTACAGACAGAGACAGGAGAAATTATAATGGGGAATAAGGAAATGGCAGATAGGTTAAAGAAATACTTTATATCTGTCTTCTCAGAAGAAGACACATAAACCATTCCAGAAATAGTGGGGAACCAAGGGTCTAGTGAGAATGAGGAACTTAAAGAAATTAGTATTAATAAAGGAATAGTACTGGAGAAATTAATGGGACTAAAAGCTAACAAATCCCCGAGACCGGATGGCCTACATCCTAAGGTTTTAAAAGAGGTGGCTACGGATTTGTGGATGCAATGGTTTTGATCTTTCAGAATTCCCTGTAGTCTAGAATGTTCCTCTCGGATTGGAAGTTAACAAATGTAACCCTGCTATTGAAGAGAGGAGGGAGACAGAAAACAGGGAGCTACAGACAAGTTAGCTTGACATCAGCAGTAGGGAAAATGCTCAAATCTATAAGTAAGGATGTGGTAACAGGGCACTTAGAAACAATAATATGATTGGGCAGAGTTAACACAGATTTATGAAAGGGAAATCATGTTTGACAAATCAAAAAGCATTCGCTAAGGTACCGCACAAGAGATTATTGGACAAAATTGGGGCTCATGGAATTGGGGGTAGTATATTAGCATGGATTGAGGATTGGTTAACGGACAGAAAACAGGAAGTAGGGATAAATGGGTCATTTTCGGGTTGGCAGACTGTAACTAGTGGGGTGCCACAAGGATCGGGGCTTGGGCCTCAGTTATTTACAATCTATATTAATGACTTGGATGAGAGGACTGAGTGTAATGTATCAAGTTTGCTGACGATACAAAGCTAGCTGGGAAAGTAAGTTGTGAGGAGAGCACAAAGAGGCTGCAAAGGGACATAGACAGGTTAAGTGAGTGGGCAAGAACATGGAATATAATGTGGAGAAATGTGAAGTTATCCACTTTGGTAGGAAAAATAGAAAAGCAGAATATTTTTGAAATGGTGAGAGATTGGGAAATGTTGGTATTCAGAAGGACCTGGGTGTCCTTGTACATAAATCACAGAAAGTTAATGTTGTGTATGGAGAAAGAGTCAGATTGAACACTGTGAGCTCAAAGTAAAGTGTGACCTTAGTCTTTTATTGCAGGTCTCCAAAGTGCCTCTCCAACCTGTGAAACCTCCTTAAATACCTGTGCTCCCAAAGGATTATGGGATCCCTTGGGACTCCAGGGAATGAGCCCTCTGGTGGCTGTACAGATTAAAAACAAGTCCACATATATAACAACATTCCCCCCCCTCCCCCAAGTCAATAGTGTAACTATTTACAATGTGAGTCGATCTGGAGTCCTTCTTGCCCTGGTTGATCGTCTCGGTGTGAAGGTTGGTGTTGTTGAATCATTTGTTGGGCCCTCACTGGGCTGCTGTGCAGTTGGCCTTGCTGAGCTGCCTGGTGTGTTGGGCCCTGCAGGACTGGATGATGGGTTCTGCTTCATGGTCAACCGTGGTGCCGGTTGCCATTGGTGTGTATGTTGGGGGATCAAAAAAGGTAGGGTCCAAGGTGGGTTGCTCAGGATAGTCCGTGAATCTGAGTTTGATTTGGTCCAAGTGTTTCCGGTGAATGAGTCCATTTGAAAGTTTGACCCGAAACACCCTGCTCCCCACTTTGGCCACAACTGTGCCGGGATGCCACTTGGGACCTTGTCCATAATTTAAAACAAATATAGGATCATTGATTTCAATCTTGCGTGACACATGGTATGCACTTTGTTGAAGCCGCCTGCTCTCTACCTGTTCATGTAGATCAGGGTGAACTATCGAAAGCCTTGTCTTAAGTGCTCTTTTCATGAGCAGTTCAGCAGTTGGGATCCTAGTGAGTGAGTGGGGTCTCGTGCGGTAGCTAAGCAGGACTCGTGATAGGCGAGTCTGCAGTGAGCCTTCAGTTACCCTCTTCAAGCCTTGCTTGATGGTTTGCACTGCTCTCTCTGCCTGACCATTGGACGCTGGGTTAAACAGGGCAAATGTGACATGTTTGATCCCGTTGCGGGTCATGAATTCTTTGAACTCAGCACTGGTAAAACATGGCCCGTTGTCGCTCACTAGGACATCGGGTAAGCCATGTGTGGCAAACATGGCCCGCAGGTTTTCAGTAGTGGCAATGGACGTGCTAGCCGACATTATCTCACATTCAATCCACTCGGAGTATGCGTCTACAACCACAAGGAACATTTTACACAAGAACGGGCCTGCATAGTCGACGTGTACCCTAGACCAAGGTTTGGAGGGCCAAGACCATAAACTTAGCGGCGCCTCCCTGGGTGCATTGCTTAACTGCGAGCATGTATTACATCTGTGAACGCAGGACTCTAAGTCCGCATCGATACTGGGCCACCATACGTGGGATCTGGCTATTGCTTTCATCATTACGATGCCTGGGTGGGTACTGTGGAAGTCATTGATGAGGACCACTACTCGATTGCCCCACAGAAGGCAGTCTGCCTGTATAGATATTTCATCTTTGCGTCGCTGGAACGGCTTTATCTCTTCCTGCATTTCCACTGGGACACTGGACCAGCTCCCGTGAAGCACACAGCTTTTGACTAGAGATAATAAGGGGTCCTGGCTTGTCCAGGTTTTGATCTGCCGAGCAGTGACGGGTGATTGCTCACTCTCAAATGCTTCCATAACCATGGCTAGTTCTGCGGGCTGCGCCATTTCCACCCCCGTGGTGGCCAATGGCAGCCCACTGAGAGCATCGGCGCAGTTTTCTGTGCCTGGCCTGTGGCGGGTGGCGTAGTTGTATGCGGACAACGTGAGCGCCCATCTCTGGATGCGGGCCAATGCTTTGGTATTTATCCCTTTACTCTCGGAAAACAGGGATATAAGTGGCTTATGGTCAGTTTCCAATTCAAATTTTAGCCCAAACAGGTATTGATGCATTTTCTTTACCCCATAGACACACGCCATCGCTGCTTTTTCAATCATGCTGTAGGCTCTCTCAGCCTTAGACACACTCCTGGATGCATAAGCAACCGGTTGCAGTTTCCCAAAATCATTAGCTTGTTGCAATACACACCCGACGCCATATGATGACGCATCACATGCTAGTACCAAACGCTTACATGGATCATGCAACACAAGCAATTTGTTTGAGCAGAACAATTTTCTCGCTTTTACAAAGGCATTTTCTTGGCTTTTGCCCCAAACCCATTCGCCCCCTTTTCATAATAAGACATGTAGTGGTTCTAGCAGTGTGCTGAGACCCGGTAAGAAGTTACCAAAGTAGTTCATGAGTCCCAGAAACGACTGCAGCTCCGTCACGTTCTGTGGCCTCGGTGCGTTCTCGATTGCCTCCGTCTTCGCGTTGGTGGGCCCGATGCCGTCCGCCGCAATCCTCCTTCCTAAGAACTCCACTTCTGGCACCAGGAAAATGCACTTCGAGCGTTTTAACCTGAGCCCCACGCGGTTGACTCGACTAAGAACCTCCTCCAGGTTGTGCAGGTGCTCGACTGTGTTCCGACCTATGGCCAAGATGTCGTCCTGGAAGACCATGGTGTGTGGGACTGACTTCAGTAGACTTTCCATGTTTCTCTGGAATATCGCCGCCGCTGATCGGATTCCAAATGGGCATCTGTTATAAACAAAAAGACCCTTGCACTTGTTGATGCAGGTGAGGGCCTTCGATGATTCCTCCAGTTCCTGCGTCATGTAGGCTGAAGTCAGATCCAGCTTCGTGAACGTTTTTCCTCTCGCCAGTGTTGCAAAGAGGTCGTCGGCCTTTGCTATTGAGTATTGGTCCTGCAGAGAGAAACAATTGATAGTTACTTTGTAATCGCCACAGATTCTGATGGTGCCGTCTCACTTGAGGACTGGGACAATAGGACTGGCCCACTCGCTGAACTCGATTGGTGAAATGATGCCCTCTCGTTGCAGCCGGTCTAGCTCAATCTCTACCCTTTCTCTCATCATGTATGGTACTGCTCTCGCCTTGTGATGGATGGGTCGCGCCCCCGGAATTAGGTGGATCTGCACTTTTGCTCCTTGGAACTTCCCGATGTCTGGTTCGAACAGCGAAGGAAATTTGTTTAAGACCTGGGCA
Source organism: Pristiophorus japonicus (assembly GCF_044704955.1). Lineage (NCBI taxonomy): Eukaryota > Metazoa > Chordata > Chondrichthyes > Pristiophoridae > Pristiophorus > Pristiophorus japonicus. The sequence continues at coordinate 236,643,515 of NC_091980.1, forward strand.
CACAAAGTGTCGTCAGCGGGCGATAGTGCTCAGACGTCGTCCCAGTTAGAAACATAGAAACATAAAAAATAGGTGTAGGAGTAGGCCATTTGGCCCTTTGAGCCTGCACCACCATTCAATAAGATCATGGCTGATCATTCCCTCAGTATCCCTTTCCTACTTTCTCTCCATACCACTTGATCCCCTTTGCTATAAAGGCCATGTCTAATGCCCTCTTGAATATACCCAATGAACTGGCATCAACAACTCTCTGCGGCAGGGAATTCCACAGGTTAACAACTCTCTGAGAGAAGAAGTTTCTCCTCATCTCAGTCCTAAATGGCCTATCACTTATCCTAAGACTGTGTCCCCTGGTTCCAGCGTATCTTTCCCAGCCAGCTCCTGCCAAGCAGTGTGGGACCATTGCCCGGTACCATCCAGAGTGGTAGCTTGTGCACCACTCCATCGTAGGAGACCTTTACGGTAGCACTGCCGATTACAGGAATCAGTTCTTTCGTGTAAGTTCTTAGCTTCATACGAACTGGAGTTAAGACTGGCCTTGAGGCCTTGTTGCACCACAATCTTTTGAAAGTTTTTTTGCCCATGATGGACTGGCTCACGCCCGTGTCCAGCTCCATTGACACCGGGAGTCCATTTAGTTCAACATTCAGCATTATCGGGAGACAATTCCTGGTGAATGTGTGCACCCCATATACCTCTGCCTCCTCTATCTGAGACTCTGGTTCATCGTGATCCTCTGTGGATCTGTCCTCCTCTGCAACATGGTGGTTTGCAGGTTTATCAGGCTTAGCAGCTCGCCTGCACACTCATTGGAGGTGTCCCATTGTTCCACAGCCCTTGCAAACGTTCTCTTTGAATCGGCATGAATAGAAACGATGATCACCCTCGCAGCGCCAACAAGGTGTTAATGGCCTTGCATTCATCACCCTTGATGTTGGACTCTGAGTCATTTGCGGACGTGCAGCTGCAGGTATGTGTGACCTGCCCTGTATGTTACGATTCAAAAACAACATCATTTTGTTCACAGTACTTGTAGCAGCACTTGTGTGCTGAGAGATTTGCTTCATATTGTCACTGGTGGCAATGAACGCCTGGGCTATCGCTATGGCCTTACTCAAGGTTGGGGTCTCTATTGTCAAAAGTTTGCGAAGTATAGTTTCGTGGCCAATGCCAAATACAAAAAAGTCTCTGAGCATGTGCTCCAAATGTCCTTCAAATTCGCAATGTCCTGCAAGGCGTCTTAGCTCGGCGACATAACTCACCACTTCCTGGCCTTCAGACCTTTTATAGGTGTAGAACCGGTACCTTGCCATCAGAATGTTTTCCTTCGGGTTCAAATGCTCTCGGACCAGTGTGCACAAATCGTCGTATGATTTCTCTGTGGGTTTCGCTGGAGTGTGCAGATACTTCATGAGGCCATACATTGGTGCCCCACAGATGGTGAGGAGGATCGCCCTTCGTTTGGCAGCGCTCTCTTCCCCATCTAGCTCGTTGGCCACAAAGTATTGGTCGAGTCGCTCCACAAAAGTTTCCCAATCATCTTCCTCCGAAAATTTCTCCAGGATGCCACTGTTCTCTGCATCTTTGGGTTCGTTATCTGTATCTCGTCGCCAGTTGTTGTGTTTCGAGAAAGAGTCAGACTGAACACTGTGAGCTCAAAGTAAAGTGTGACCGTAATCTTTTATTGCAGGTCTCCAGAGTACCTCTCCAACCTGAGAAACCTCCTTAAATACCTGTGCTCCCAAGGGATTATGGGATCCCTTGGGACTCCAGGGGATGAGCCCTCTGGTGGCTGTACAGAGTAAATACAAGTCCACATATATAACAGTTAACCTGCAGGGAGAGCAAGCAATTAGCAAAGCAAATAGTATGTTAGCCATAATTACAAAAGGATTACTGCAATTACATAGGGCCTTGGTGAGATCACACCTAAAGTACTGTGTACAGTTTTGATCAACTTACCTAAGGAAGGATATACTTACCTTAGAGGGAATACAATAAAAGGTTGGTTGGGATGGGGGGGATTGTCCAATGAGGATAGATTGAGTAGACTAGGCCTATATTCCCTAGAGTCTAGAAGAATGAGAGGTGATCTCATTGAAATGCATAAAATTCCTAAGGGACTTGACAGGGTAAATGCTGGGAGGATGTTTCCCCTGGCTGGTGAGCCTAGAACTAGGGGGATCTCAGAATAAGAGATCGCCCATTTAGGACTGAGATGAGGAGAAATTGCTTCACTCACAGGGTTGTGAATCTTTGGAATTCTCTATCCCAGAGGGCTATCGCAGAGCAGGCTCGAAGGGCCAAATGGCCTACTCCTGCACCTATTTTTAATGATATTATGTTCTTAATCCTCCTGGTCTGAGAGCTTCCCCAAAATGCCAGCTTTCAAAAATCCCTGCCCCTTGGTTTTTAAGGTTACTAACTGAAACGTGACAGGATTATATCCAGAAATAAAATGAACAATGTTTACACAACAATACTGAATAAATACATATGTAATTGGAGGTCCTGGAATCACATGATCTGATCAGGATATAAAGAACATCCATCTGTGGAGGTACCAAACCCACAGAGCAATTTTTTTACATTTGAATCCAGTGCACTTTTTTGATCTCCTAGAATAAAGCTGCCACTTTTATTAGAAAATAACACCAAGAAATCCACACATTTGCAATAAAGAGTTAAATATAACACTGTTTTTATATTTATTGTTCCTCACTTTTCTATTTTCCAGTCTCTTACTGTTTGTATTGTTCCATGTTATTTGACTTTTTAATTTAGCTTTTTCTCTCCCCGATCAATTCATTTGTTTATTCCTGTAATGTTTATCTTATCTGCAGTTAGTACAGAAACTAAATATTGTTTCAACTTTTTCTGATTTTCATTCAGTTCCCTAGCTCACAATAACACATGTCTACTATTTTGTTTACAGAAATAGACCAACATTTAAAGATCCTGGAAATGTTTATACTGCTTCTTGTCTCCCGAAAGTATTATCGGAAACGATTGCCAGAATCTACTCCACTGTATTTTGAAAATCCACTTCACAATATGCCTTGATTTGATAGCCTTGCTAATGGGTGAAATTATGATTCGCGCTAATTAGTGAGTTATTTGTTTAAAAACTGAACTTTTTATTGATGTATGACAAGAAATTCAATGAGATTTACTTTTGATATTTCATAATGTCCCACAAAATGTATTTTCTTTGTGTTGTCAGTAACAGTTATTGCCAAGTCACAAGTATTAAACTTCAAATATAGAAATGTTTTCTCTGTCCTTTGTTTCACATAATAGAACAGTGAGATACTAACCAAATGGATCTGCTGTAGAGGAGCCTGGATTCGCTTTTTGATGCTGCATGAATATACTGGTGGGTGAGGGCAGGAAACGGAGCAGGGATATGTAATGTGAGATCTCCCGCAGCCTTTGCATCATCATGTATGTTGTCTGTAAGTGATATTCCCTCTAATAAAATCTATAACACAATGTCTCTGTGTTATGTTCAGAATAACTCCACAGGACTGTATATTGTAAGCTCAAACTGTTGTGACCTTGGTCTCTTTAATGTAACTCCAGAGTGAGGAAGCAGCATGGTAGACTGCCTTTTATACCTGCTTGCCCGGGGTGTGCAGGTGACCCTTGGGTCTCCAACAGGTGCGCCCCTGGTGGTAAGTCTTACACACTTGTAAAGATTACATACATAACATCACTCCCCTCCAAAGTCTTAGATACAAGTTATTTACAAGTTGAGGTGATCCGGGGCTCAACATTCCCGGGTTAATTGCCTGAGTTGAAGTCCTGGCATGGGTGAGTTGGTCGGATCATTGCTGCACGGCAGCGCAGCTGGTCTGATTGAACTGTCAGGCATGGTGGGTTCATCCTTGTGGTTGACAGCGAGGTTGCTTGCTGGTTGTGTGTGTGTTGGTGGATCAATTATGGTAATGTCCTTGTCAAGCTGTTCTTTTTTTGTTAGTGAATCGCAGTTTGGTCTGCTCCAAGTGCTTTCTGTATGTTTGTCCATTCAAAAGTTTGACAACAAACACTCTATTCCCCTCCTTGGCTAACACAGTGCCAGCAACCCATTTGGGACCATGACCATAATTAAGAACAAACACAGGTCATTAATCTCAATGTCACGTGATACAGCCGCATGATCGTGATACACGTTATGCCGGTGACGCCGGGTTTCTACGTGATCATTGAGATCCGGGTGGACTAAGGAGAGCCTGGTTTTGAGTGCTCTCTTCATTAACAATTCTGCAGGGGGAATACCAGTAAGCAAGTGGGATCGCGTCCGGTAGCTGAGCAGAACCCGAGATAACTGGGTCGACAGGAAACCGTCCGTCACGCGAATCAAGCTCTGCTTGATAATTTGGACTGCCGTTCCGCTTGACCATTGGATGCGGGCTTAAACGGGGCAGACCTGACATGCCATTGCAGGTCATGAACTCGTTGAATTCCGAGCTGGTGAAACATGGTCCATTGTCACTAACAAGGGCGTCGGGCAAACCATGGGTGGCGAACATGGCCCAGAGGCTTTCAATGGTGGCAGTGGACGTACATGATGACACTATTATACATTCAATCTATTTAGAGTAAGCGTCCACTGCTACAAGGAACATCTTTCCTAGAAAGGGGCAAACGAAATCTTCGTGGACCCTGGACCACGGTTTGGAGAGCCATGACCACAGACTCAGTGGGGCCTCCCTTGGTGCATTGCTCAACTGTGAGCAAGTGTTACATTGGTGTACGCATGACTCCAATTCGGAGTCATTACCGGGCCACCAAACGTGCGACCTGCCGATAGCCTTCATTATGACTATACCTGGATGGGTACTGTGAAGGTCGCGTATAAACGTTACCCTGTCTTTTTTTGGCAAAACCACATGATTCCTCCATAGGAAACAATCCGAATGGATGGACATTTCATCCTTACATCAGTAAAACGGCTTAATTTCGTCTTCCATTTTCTTGGGAACAGCTGACCAGCTCCCATTGAGGACACAGCTTTTTACTAGTGATAGCACCGGGTCCTGGCTCATCCAGATCCTGATCTGGCGAGCCGTGACAGGTGACCACTCGCTTTCAAAAGCATCCATTACAAGAAGCAAGTCTGCGGGTTACACCATTTCCACCTCGGTGGTGGGCAATGGTAGCCGACTGAGGGCATCAATACAGTTCTCAGTGCCTGGTCTGTGGCGGATTACATAGTCATATGCAGATAATGTTGGTGCCCATCTTTGGATGCGGGACAAAGCATTGGTGTTAATACCTTTGCTTTCTGAGAACAGCGAAATGAATGGTTTATGTTCGGTTTCGAGTTCAAATCGGAGTCTTAAATAGGTATTGGTGCATTTTCTTAACCCCGTATACGCATGCTAATACTTCTCTCTCAACCTTACTGTAGGTTTTTTCAGCCTTAGATAAACTTCTGGACACATATGCAACCGGTTGCAGTTTGCCTGACATATTGGCTTGCTGTAACACACAACTGACCCCGTACGAAGATGCATCACAAACTAATACTAAACGTTTACACAGGTCATACAATACAAGTAACTTGTTAAAACATAGCAGGTTTCTGGCCTTATTAAAGGCTGTCTCTTGAGATTTACCCCAAACCAATCGTCATCCTTGCATAGCAATAAATGCAAAGGTTCCAGCAAAGTGCTCAATTCCGGTAGAAAGTTGGCAAAATAGTTGAGGAGTCCCAGGAACAAATGCAGCTCCGTCACATTCTGTGGTCTGGGTGCATTCTTGATGGCCTCCATCTTGGAGCCCGTGGGTCTGATGCCGTCCACCGCAATCTTTCTCCCCAAAAATTCGACCTCTGGCACCAGGAAAACATACTCGGAGCGTTTTAGCCTGAGTCCCACTCTGTCCAGAACTTTAGAACCTCCTCCAGGTTGTGCAAGTGTTCGGTGGTGTTGCGACCAGTGATCAGGATGTCGTCTTGAAGCACCACGGTGCGCGGACCGATTTCAGCAGACTCTCCATGTTCCTCTGGAAGATGGCCGCAGGCAAGCGAATCCCAAAAGGGCATCTGTGGTATATGAACAGTCCTTTGTGCGTGTTTATGTACGTCAATTTTTTCGAAGGTTCAGCCAGCTCCTGTGTCATGTCAGCAGCTTGGTGAATGACTTCCCCCCTGCTAGCGTTGCAAACAGGTTATCCGCTTTGGGTAGTGGGTACTGGTCCTGTAATGATACTAGGTTGATCGTTACCTTGTAGTTCCCGCAGATTCTGACCGTCCCATCATTCTTCAACACCGGAATAATTGGACTGGCCCACTCGGTGAACTCGACTGGCGATATGATTCCCTCTCGTTGAAGTCTGTCCAGCTCGATCTCGACTTTCTCTTGCATCACGTATGGAACCGCTCGGGCCTTGTGATGAACGGGCCGTGCATCAGGGACTAGATGGATCTGCACTTTGGCACCTGTAAAGTTGCCGATGCCTGGCTCGAATAACGACGGGAATTTGTTTAGCACTTGAGCGCATGAGGCGTCATCCACCAAAGACAGTGTTTTGATGTCGTCCAAGTTCCATCGGATCGTTCCGAGCCAACTTCTGCCGAACAGCGTTGGGCCATCGCCTGGTACAATCCATAGTGATAAATCATGCACAGTTTCATCGTACGAAATCTTCACTGCTGCAATGCCAATGCTTGGTATGAGCTCTTTGGTGTAAGTGTGCAGCTTTGTGTGAATCGGGCTTAGTTTTGGCCTTTGTGCCTTGTTGCCCCACAGTTTCTCAAAAGCCTTCTAGCTCATAATTGACCGACTCGCCCCCGTGTCCAATTCCATGAAAACTGGAACGTCGCTTAATTTGACTTTCAACATTATCGGAGGGCTTTTGGTGTACCCCATACACTTCCTCTTCAGCCTCGGGTTGAGTTGCCTCTCTTACTCGTTCAGCGTGATCCGCGCTGGATCGGTCATCTTCTGCTGACTCTGCCACGTGGTGAGTCGCAGTATGTTTGCACATTCGCTGGAGGTGCCCCATTGTTCCACAGCCCTTGCACACGTAGTGCTTGAATCGGGCATTTTATGAGACGTTGGGGCCGAATTTTGCATCCAGGGCACTAGCGGAGCATTGCACGATGATTGACGTCATGATCTCAGTGAAACTAGAGGGCGGGACGGTATGCCTTTGCGCCACCGCAAACCATGAGCTGAATTTTCCGGCCGGGAACTAAAAGATACCTGCCATAATACCTTGAAACTTCCTTTAGCGAACCTCCGGGGTGCTAACTGAGGCGCAAGCCAGCTGAAAATCCAGCCCACGGTATGGTCTCAACAACGCCCTGTATGGTTGTAGCAGGACTTCCCTACTTTTATACTCCATCCCCCTTGCAATAAAGGCCAACATTCCATTTACCTTCCTGATTACTTGCTGGACCTGCATACTAACCTTTTGTGTTTCATGTACGAGGACACCAGATCCCTCTGTATCGCAGCATTCTGTAGTCTCTCTCCACTTAAATAATATTTTGCTTTTAAATGTCATTATGCCATCGCTGTGAAGTACCACATTGTGACAAGCTTCCACCCACTTCTTTGTCCCCTTAATTTCAAGGCCGTGATGCTCACCTATTCTTAGCTTCTACCCTCCTTTCGTGCAAATCTGCCACAGCAACAGAGGGCACAGGAGGAGCAAGCTGATGATAACAGGAAGGACTATTGGGTGCATAAATTTCTTCCTCGTTTAATAGGACAACAATAATGAGGAACAGGATGATGGGGACCAGACCACATGTGAATCCCTCGAGCATAATCCAGGCCATGTTCCTCTGCTCCAACACCTCTGTGTCACTTGCTTTCTCATTCACACGCACCAGCTCAGCTGCATTCATCCAGGGGGAATTCGAGAGTGTTAGTAAGGACGTGGCACAAGAACTAAATGAAGGAGAGCATCATGATGACCTGCACTCATAGAACCCGCAGTGACAGCTACAAAGTGGCACCAGAGCACCTCTCATCAGCGAAGTCTTCTCTTCTATGTAATACAGTCTAACTTTGACACCAGCAACTTAACTTCTTCTCCCCCAGTCTTAAATAAAGTACCCTTCCTAGAACATGATAACACATCAGGCCTACATGAGCATGCCAATAATCACCTGATAATGAATTCTTCAGCTCTGCTATAAAGTGCATCCATTGTAGAGATCCCTTGTGGCTGCAGGAGATGAGACTGCACCATAAAATTGGGGTGCAGTCATCACCTTTGTTATATATTTAACTCCTTGCAACTGTATTACACTACCACCAGAGGGCCTACCTATTGGAGTCCCAAGGGATCCCAGCATCCCTTGGGAGCACGGTATATAAGCAGGTCACCCACGAGGTACCTGCACTATGGAATCTTATTAAAGGAGCTGAGGTCACACTTGCTCATCGTACGCAGTACTCAGTTTCATGCTTTGTTATGAACGCATCAATTGGCGACGAGGTAACGAATAACCGCGCGAAAATGCAAAGAACAGTTGGTATCCTGGAGAAGTTCTCAGAAGGGAATGATTGGGAGGCCTTTGTGGAGAGACTCGACCAATACTTTGTGGCCAACGAGCTGGAAGGGGACGAGAACGCTGCCAAACAAAGAGCAATCCTCCTAACTCTCTGTGGGGCAACAACCTATGGCCTCATGAAGAATTTCCTAGCTCCAGTAAAACCAACAGCTAAGTCCTATGAAGAATTCTGTACTCTGGTCCGGGAGCACCTAAATCCTAAGGAAAACTATTTGATGGCGAGATATCGGTTCTACACGTGTCAACAGCCGGAGGGCTAGGAAGTGGCGAGCTATGTGCCTCACAGGACATTGTCAATTTGAGGGATTCCTAGAACAAATGCGGAGAGACTTTTTTGTACTGGGCATTGGCCATGAGGTAATCCTTCGCAAACTATTGACTGTTGAAACTCCGAATCTAAGTAAAGCCATAACGATAGCCCAGGCATTTATATCCACCAGTGACAACACCAAACAGATTTTGCAAAGTAAAGAAGTTTCAGCCAGTACTGTGCACAAAGTAACGTCGCTTTCGAGCAGGAATATACATGGCAGAACATACACGCCGGCTGCTGTTGCACAACCTCAGATAACCCAGAGCCCACCATCAATCGTTAATGTGAGGCAGTTAACACCTTGTTGGCGCTGTGGAGGTGATCATCGGCCCCATCAATGCCGCTTTAAGCACTATGCGTGCAATGGTTGCAGAACAATGGGACACTTCCAGCGAATGTGCAGGCGAGCTGCAAACCCTGCAAACCACCACGTTGCAGAGAAAGATTGATCCACTGTGGGTCAGGCTGAATTGGAGTCTTATACCGAGGAGGCAGAAGTGTACGGGGTAGACACATTCACCACGAAATGTGCACCAATAATGTTGAAAGTTGAACTGAACGGAATTCCAGTATCTATGGAATTGGACATGGGGGCGAGTCAGTCCATAATGAGTAAAAAGACCTTCAACAGGCTGTGGGGAAACAAGGCACACAGGCCCAATCTCAATCCCATTCACACCAAACTAAGGACTTACACCAAGGAACTGATCCCTGTAATTGGCAGTGCAGAAGTCAAAGTCTCCTATGATGGAACACTACACGAACTCCCGCTATGGATTGTGCCAGGGGATGGCCCCACACTGTTTGGCAGAAGCTGGCTGGGAAAAATCCGCTGGAACTGGGACGACATCCGAGCTCTCTCGTCCGTCGACGACGCCTCATGTGCCCAGGTTCTGAGCAGGTTTCCATCGTTGTTCGAGCCAGGCATTGGAAGCTTCTCGGGGGCGAAAGTGCAGATCCAATTGGTTCCCGGTACGCGACCCATCCACCACAAGGCACGGGCGGTACTGTATATGATGCGTGATATTGTGTTCCTAACACAGATGAGGCTGCACACAGGGAGGTTAAAGTAACAGTGACCTCAGTCTTTAATAAGACACTCCAGAGTGAGGAACAGGCCTTAGGGGCCGGCTTATATACAGTGCTCCCAAGGGATGCTGGGATCCCTTGGGACTTCAGGCAATGAGCTCCCTGGTGGCGGAACATGGGAGTGCATGCTTTACAGATACACAACATCACTCTACCCCCCCAAAGTCAAAGTGAAAACTATTTACAAGGTGAGGCGGTCGGGAGCCTTACTTTCCCTGGTGGACCGCCTCGGTACAAATGTCTGTTCTGGTGTGTTGGCTGTGCCCTCGCTGGGCTGACGTGTTGTTGGCCCTGCCGGGCTGCTAGGTGAGCCTGGCCTTGCTGGGCTGTTGGGCGTAATGGGTTTGATTTCCTGCTTCGGTGTGGTGTCGTTGATCCTTTGGGTGTGTGTTGTGGGCTCGAAAAAGGTGGTGTCTGCTGTGGGTTGTTCAAGGCTGTCTAAGAACTGCAGCCTCGTTTGGTCCAGGTGCTTTCTGCAAATTTTGTCCATTGTCTAGTTTGACTACAAACACCCTATTCCCTTCTTTAGCTATCACCGTGCCCACGATTCACTTGGGACCATGTCCATAGTTTAGCACATACACAGGGTCATTCAGATCAATTTCCCGTGACACAGTGGCACGATCATCGTTCAGATTTTGTTGCTGCTGCCTGCTCTCTATCTGATCATGCAGGTTGGGGTGAACCAGCGAGAGTCTGGTTTTAAATGTCCTTTTCATGAGTAGCTCAGCCGGGGGCACCCCTGTGAGGGAGTGGGGTCTCGTGCGGTAGCTGAGCAGTACTCGGGACAGGCGGGTTTGGAGTGAGCCTTCTGTGACTCGTTTAAGGCTCTGTTTGATGGTCTGTACTGTCCGCTCTGCCTGCCCATTGGAGGCTGGTTTAAACAGGGCCGAGGTGACATGTTTGATCCCATTGCAGGTCATGAATTCTTTAAATTCGGCACTGGTGAAACATGGCCCGTTGTCACTGACCAGCATGTCAGGCAGGCCGTGGGTGGAAAACATGGCCCTCAGACTTTCAATGGTGGCGGTGGCGGTGCTTCCCGACATTATTTCACATTTAATCCATTTTGAAAAAGCATCCACCACCACCAGGAACATTTTAACCGAGAAACGGGCCCACATGGTCGACATGGATCCTCAACCATGGTCTGGAGGGCCAGGACCACAAACTTAGTGGTGCCTCTCTGGGCGCGTTGCTCAACTGAGCACATATGCTGCATTGCCGTACACAGGACTCTAATTCAGAGTCGATACCGGGCCACCACACGTGGGATCTGGCTATCGCTTTCATCATTACTATACCCGGGTTGTGCTGTGGAGATCCGAGATGAACGTCTCCCTGCCCTTTTTGGGTAGCACTACGCGGTTACCCCACAACAAGCAGTCTGCCTGAATGGACAGCTCGTCCTTTCGCTGCTGGAACGGCTTGATTAGCTCTTGCATTTCAACGGGGATGCTGGCCCAGCTCCCATGCAGTACACAGTTTTTTACTAGGGACAGCAGAGGATCTTGGCTGGTCCAAGTCCTAATCTGGCGGGCCGTGACAGGTGATTTATCATTTTCAAACGCTTCCATGACCATCAACAAGTCTGCGGGCTGCGCCACCATCAATAAGTTTGCAGGCTGCGCCATTTCCATCCCCATGGTGGGCAATGATAGCCGACTGAGAACATCCGCACAGTTCTCGGTGCCTGGCCTGTGGCGGATGGTATAGTTATACGCTGATGGTGTGAGTGCCCACCTTTGTATGTGGGCTGAGGCATTAGTATTTATCCCCTTGTTTTCAGCGAACAGGGATGTGAGGGGCTTGTGATCGGTTTCCAGCTCAAATTTGAGGCTAAACAGGTACTGATGCATTTTCTTTACCCCGAACACACACGTAATGCCTCTTTCACAATCATGCTGTAGGCCCTCTCGGCCTTAGACAAGCTCCTGGAGGCATAGGCGACAGGTTGCAACTTCCCCGCAATGTTAGCTTGTTTTAATACACACCCGACTCCATAATGACGACGCGTAACATGCTAGCACAAGTCTTTCACACGGGTTATACAATACAAGCAGCTTGTTGGAGCATAAAATGTTTCTGGCTTTCTCAAAAGCAATTACTTGTTTTTTTCCCCATACCCAGTTCTCACCTTTGCGCAATAACACATGTAGCGGCTTTAAAAGGGTGCTTGACCCCAGTAGGAAGTTACCAAAATAGTTGAGGAGTCCCAGGAACGACCGCAGCTCCGTGACGTTCTGTGGCCTGGGCGCGTTCCTGATAGCCTCTGTCTTGGCGTCTGTGGGCCATCCGCTGCGATCTTTCTCCCCAAAAACTCCACTTCTGTTGCCATGAAGACTCATTTCGACCTCTTCATCCGCAGCCCTACGCGATCCAGTCGCTGGAGGACCTCCTCCAGGTTTTGTAAGTGCTCGGCGGTGTCCCGACCCGTGACCAATATGTCGTCCTGAAAGACCACCGTGTGTGGTACTGACTTGAGTAAGCTCTCCATGTTTCTCTGGAAGATCACTGCAGCCGACTGAATTCTAAACGGGCATCTGTTGTAAATGAACAGTCCCTTGGGCGTGTTGATGCAGGTGAGGCCCTTCGAAGACTCCTCCAGCTCCTGCGTCATGCAAGGCAAAGTCAGGTCAAGCTTGGTGAATGCATAGCCTCCTGCCAGCGTCGCAAATAGGTCATCTGCCTTATTGGTAGCAGGTATTGGTCCTGTAGCGAGAAATGATTAATAGTTACTTTATAATCGCCGCAAATCCTGATCGTGCCATCACTTTTGAGTACTAGAACAATCGGGCTGGCCCACTCACTGAATTCCACTGGGGAGATGATGAACATGAGTTGCAGCCTGTCCAGCTCGATTTCCACTCTCTCCCTTATCATGTGAGGTAGCACTCACACCTTGTGGTGGATGGGTCGTGCCTCTGGGACCAAGTGGATCCGCACCTTCGCCCTGGAAAAGTTTCCAATGCCTGGCTCAAAAAGGGAAGGAAATTTGTTAAGAACCTGGGCACATGAAGCCTCAACGACATGTGATAGCGCTCGGATGTCATCCCAGTTCCAGCGGATTTTGCCCAGCCAGCTCCTTCTAAGCAGTGTGGGGCCATCGCCCGGGACAATCCAGAGTGGCAGTTCGTGCACCGTGCCCTCGTAGGTGACCTTGACCATGGCGCTGCCCAGGACAATGATAAGCTCTTTGGTGCATGTTCTCAGTTTTGTGTGGATGGGGCTCAGGGCTGGTCTGAATGCCTTGTTGCACCACAGTCTCTCAAACATCTTTTTACTCATGATGGATTGGCTAGCGCCAGTGTTCAGTTCCATGGCTACGGGTAAGCCATTCAATTTTACGTTTAGCATTATAGGTGGACATTTCGTCAAAAATGTGTGCACCCCGTGTACTTCAGCATTTGCCTCCTCTCTCTGAGGCTTGAAATTGTTTTGATTCACCATGGACCGACCTTCCTCTGCCACGTGGTGGTTAGCATGTTTTGCAGAGCTTGCAGCTCATTTGCAAGCTCGTTGGAGGTGCCCCATTGTTCCACAGCTCTTGCAAACACACCCTTTGAAGCGGCATGAATAGGCTGAATGGAAGCCTCCACAACGCCAACAATGTGTGAATTGCCTTGCATTCATCCTTTGTTGGGGTCTCTGAGTCATCTGGGTCACCTGAGGCCTGCTGGTAGTTGCAGACTCGTGGTTTCTGCCCTGTACATTTCTGCTCGCAAACACAGTTCCAGTTATTTTATGAACATTGCTAGCACTTGTGTGCTGAGAGATTTGTTTGGTGTTATCACTGGTGGACATACACGCCTGTGCTATCGCAATGGCCTTTCTGAGGGTCGGTGTCTCTACAGTCAACAGTTTTCATAGGATGGTCTTGTGGCCAATGCCCAGTACAAAAAATCTCTGAGCATTTGCTCCAGGTAGCCATCAAACTCATATTGTCCTGCAAGTCGCCTTAGCTTGGCGACGTAGCTCGCCACTTCCTGACCTTCAGATCACTGGCACGTGTAGAATCTATTCCTCGCCATCAGCACGCTCTCACTCAGGTTAAGATGCTCCCGAACCAGTGTACATCGCTCCTAATACGACTTATCTGTGGGTTTCACTGGAGCCAGAGGATTCTTCATGAGGCTGTAGGTCGGTGCCCCGCAGACTATGAGGAGGACCGCTCTCCTTTTTGCAGTGCTTCCTTCTCCGTCCAGCTCGTTGGCTACAAAGTACTGGTCTAGCCGTTCGACATAGACTTCCCAGTCCTCACCCTCCGAGAACTTCTCCAGGATGCCACAGTCTGCTGCATCTTTGCGTTGGATTCGTATTCTCGTCGCCAGTTATTGTGTTCCTAACACAGATGAGGCTGCCCACAAGGAGGTTAAAGTAACAGTGACCTCAGTCTTTAATAAGACACTCCAGAGTGTGGAACAGGCCTTAAGGGCTGGCTTATATACAGTGCTCCCAAAGGATGCTGGGATCCCTTGGGACTTCAGGGGATGAGCTCCCTGGTGGCAGAACATGGGAGTGCATGCTTTACAGATACACTGTATCTGTAAAGTGGAAATTGAGCTGGACAGGCTGCAGCGAGAAGGCATCATCTCGCCGGTGGAATTCAACGAGTGGGCCAGTCCGATTGTTTCGGTACTTAAAGAGGACAGCACGGTCAGAATTTGTGGGGACTATAAAGTAACGATTAACCGTTTTTCCATACAGGACCAGTACCCGCTACCCAAGGCAGATGATCTATTTGCGACCCTGACTGGAGGGAAGATGTTCACCAAGCTGGACCTGACCTCGGTCTACATGACGCAGGAGCTGGAGGAGTCTTCGAAAAGCCTCTCCTGCATCAACACGATCAAAGGTCTGTTCATCTATAACAGATGCCCGTTCGGGATTCGATCGGCCCCGGCAATCTTCCAACGGAATATGGAGAGCCTGCTAAAGTCGTTTCCTCGCACCGTGGTTTTCCAGGACGACATACTGGTTACAGGTCGGGACACCACTGAGCACTTGAAGAATCTGGAAGAGGTTCTTAATCGCTTGGATCGTGTGGGACTCAAGTTGAAACGCTCGAAGTGTGTTTTCCTGGCGCAGGAGGTCGAGTTCCTGGGAAGAAGATTTGTGGCAGACAACATCAGACCCACCGACGCCAAGACGGAGGCCATCAAGAACACAGCGAGACCACAGAATGTGATGGAGCTGTGGTCATTCCTGGGACTCCTTAACTAATTTGGTAATTTCCTACCTGGGTTAAGCACCCTGCTAGACCCCCTACATGCGTTACTGTGCGAGCGAGGTGACTGGGTATCAGGGAATTCACAAGAGTCTGCCTTTAAGAAAGCCAGGAAGCTGTTGTGTTCAAACAAACTGCTTGTCTTGTATAACCTCTGTAAACGATTAGTGCTAGCTTGCGGTGCGTCGTCATACGGAGTCGGATGTGTGTTACAACAGGCTAACAAATCAGGGATTTTGCACCTGGTCGCTTATGCGTCTAGGAGTTTGTCCAAGGCCGAAAAGGCCTACAGCATGATTGAAAGAAAATGCACCAGTACTTGTTTGGTCTCAAGTTTGAGCTTGAAACTGAGCATAAGCCGTTCATATTGCTGTTCTCTGAGAGCAAAGGGATTAACACCAATGCCTCTGCCCGCATCCAAAGATGGGCGCTCACGCTGTCGGCATACAACTGTGTAATCCACCACAGACCAAGCACAGAGAACTGTGAAGTCCTGTCCCCTCACTACAGATTCACACGAGGCATGTAGTGAAGTCAAGGTCACTCTGGACCTGCACCTTTATTTCACAGCTCTGGAATGCTGCACTTGCCTGAGACCTGTCCTTATATACCTGTCTCTTGCAAGTGCACCCCTGGTGGTAAGGTATGCTGGTGGTTACAGGTCATATCTTATTACAGTCATGTATAGCATGTTAGGATACAGTTATATATAATAATGTAAGATACATGACATCACCCTCCCCCAAGGTCCTATTGTCTTTATAGGTTCAGTCTCTCAGGTGGTCTACGCTCTTGCATGGACCATCTGAGCTGTGGTTCAGTTGTTTGCCTTGGTGTCTGTTTTTCTTTGGGTGTGATTGCTGGTATCTCGCCTGGGCTGTCTGTTTCAATTGGAGTGATTGTTGTTGACTCGCCTGGGCTGTCTGTTGGGATTGCCCTTTCCTCAGGTTGTTCCCTCTGTCTGTCCACCAGGTGTGGTGCGAGTTCCACATTGTAGTCTGCCTCTGGTTCCGCAGTGTTGTTGGTAAATCTACTTTTGACTTGGTCTACATGCCTCCAGCAGGTTTTGCCATTGTCCATTTGTACTACCAGTAGCCTATTTCCTGACTTGCCCGTTACTGTCCCTGCAAGCCATTTGGGACCCCTGCCATAGTTTAGTACAAAGACTTTGTCCCCTATCTCATTCCATCTCCCTCTCGAATTTCTGTCATGGTACTCAGTCAGCTTACGGCGCTTTGCCTCAACGATTTCGTGCATGTCTGGGAGGATTAATGAGAACCTTGTTTTTAAAGTGCTTTTCATCAACAGTTGCGCGGGGGGGATCCCAGTCAATGAGTGCGCACGAGATCTGTATGCCAGCAGCAGTCGTGACAGGTGACCCTGCAGCGTGGGACCTTGGATTTTAAGCATGCCTTGATTAATGATTTGCATTGCTCACTCCGCCTGGCCGTTGGAGGCCGGCTTGAACGGTGCCGTCTTGACGTGATTTATGCCGTGGTCAATTATAAAGTCTTGGAATTCTGCACTGGTGAAGCACGAACCATTGTCACTGACCAATATGTCAGGGATTCCGTGCATTGCAAACATGGTTGCGAGGCTCTCCACAGTGGTGGAGGTTGTGCTCGAGTTTAAAATGGTGCATTCGATCCACTTTGAAAATACATCTACAACTACGAGGAACATTTTTGCCCATGAATGTGCCCACATAGTCTACGTGCACCCGCGACCACGGTTTGGTAGGCCAGGGCCAAGGACTCAGGGGAGCCTCCCTGGGGGCATTGCTGAGTTGGGCACAAATGGTGCACCTTCGGATGCAGAGCTCCAAGTCCGCCTCAATACCAGGCCACCAGACGTGGGATCTGGCTATGGCCTTCATGAGAACGATTCCCCGGTGCTCGCGGTGGAGCTCCCGGACAAATGCCTCTCTGCCTCGCAGAGGCATGACTACTCGGCTGCCCCACATCAGGCAGTCTGCTTGTAGTGATAACTCATGCATGCGCCTGTGAAAGGGTTTTAATTCCTCGGGGCAGGCATCGCGAGCCTCTGCCCAGTCACCGGTTAGGACACATCTTTTTACTAAGGATAACGTGGGGTCGCTGGCCGTCCAGGCTCTGATTTGGTGAGCCGTCATGGGCGAACCTGTGGACTCAAAGGCATTGATTGCCATGACTATCTCGCAGTCCTGTTCGTCAGACCCTTCTGTGGTCGCCAGGGGTAGCCTGCTGAGCACGTCGGCACAGTTCTCTGTGCCTGGTCTGTGCCTTATGGTATAGTCGGAGGACACCAGCATGAGTGCCCACCATTGAATTCGCGCCGAGGCGTTGGCGTTTATTGCCCTGCTCTCGGATAGGAGGGACGTGAGGGGCTTGTGGTCGGTTTCAAACACGAACTTGGCCCCGAAAAGGTATTGGTGCATCTTTTTGACACCGTACACGCACACGAGCGTCTCCTTCTCTACCATTCCGTACCCGCACTCCGCCCGTGAAAATGACCTGGAGGCATAAGCTATGGGTTGTAATTTGCCCGCACTATTGACATGTTGCAAAACGCATCCGACCCCATACGCTGACGCATCGCATGTGAGAACTAGCTTTTTACCTGGATCAAAGGAAGTCAAAACACTGTTGGAACACAGAAAGTTGCGTGCCTTATTGAAGACGCGTTCCTGGGCATCCCCCCAAAACCAATCGCACCCCTTCCTGAGTAGCACGTGGAGAGGCTCCAGCAGCATGCTTAAGTTCTGCATAAAGTTCCCAAAGTAATTGAGTAGCCCGAGAAAGGCACGCAGTTCTGAGACATTCCGGGGCCTGGGTGCCAGGCGAATTGCTTCTGTTTTAGACTCTGTTGGGCGGATTCCATCAGCGGCAATCCTTTTGCCCAAAAATTCAACCTCGGGTGCGAGAAACAGGCACTTGGATTTCTTGACTCGTAGGCCTACCCGATCCAAGCGCTTTAGTACTTCCTCCAAATTACGGAGATGGGAGTCGGTGTCACTGCCTGTGATAAGTATGTCGTCTTGAAATACAACCGTCCCCGGGATGGACTTGAGCAGACTCTCCATGTTGCGCTGGAATATGGCAGCTGCCGACCTGATTCCGAATGGGCATCGATTGTACATGAAAAGGCCTCGATGTATGTTGATGGTGGTGAGTAGCTTGGATTCCTCGGTCAATTCTTGCATCATATACGCAGATGTGAGGTCTAGTTTTGAGAAAAGTTTACCTCCAGCCAATGTGGCAAATAAGTCCTCCGCTCTGGGCAGCGGGTACTGGTCCTGTAGGGAGACGCTGTTTATGGTAGATTTGTAGTCCCCACAGATTCATACGGATCCATCTGGCTTCATGACTGGGACGATGAGACTTGTCCAGTCGCTAAATTCCACAGGTGATATAATGCCTTCCTGCAGAAGCCTGTCTAGTTCGTGTTCAATCTTTTCCCTCATCATAGGGTACAGCTCTGGCTTTGTGATGGACCGGTCTAGCATCCTGTGTGATGTAGATTTTGACTTTGGCCCCTTTGAAAGTGCCCACACCTGGCTGAAAGAGATGTTCAAATCGCTTTATAACTGTTGAGCAGGAGGTTCGTTCCTCTAATGACATGGCATGGACATCATCCCATTTCCAGTTTAGTTTTGCCAGCCAGCTTCTACCCAGCAGTGCTGGGGGATCTCCAGGCCTGCACCTTTATTTCAAAGCTCTGGAATGCTACACTTGCCTGAGACCTGTCCTTTATACCTGTCTCTTGCAAGTGCACCCCTGGTGGTAAGGTATGCTGGTGGTTACAGGTCATATCTTATTACAGTCATGTATAGCATGTTAGGATACAGTTATATATAATAATGTAAGATACATGACAAGAACTGCGCTGATGCTCTCAGTCGGCTGACATTGCCCACCACTGGGGTGGAAATGGCACAGCCTACAGACTTGCTTATGGTAATGGAGGCATTCGAAAACAAAATGTCCCCCGTTACGGCCCGCCAGATCAGGACCTGGACCCTTTACTGTCCTTGGTAAAAAAACTGTCTCTTCCATGAGAGCTGGTCCGGTGTTCCAACGGACATGCAGGAGGCAATTAAGCCGTTCCACAGGCGCAAAGACGAAATGTTCCTGCAGGCGGACTGTCTGTTGTGAGGTAATCGCCTGGTCTTACCCAAGAAAGGCAGAGATATGTTCATTTGTGAACTGCACAGCACCCACCCAGGCATCGTGATGATGAAAGCCATAGCCAGATCCCATGTGTGGTGGTGTGGCATCGACTCAGATTTAGAGTCATGCGTGCACCAGTGCAACACTTGCTCTCAGCTGAGCAATGCACCCAGAGAGGCACCGCTAAATTTGTGGTCGTGGCCCTCCAAACCGTGGTCGAGGATCCACGTGGACTATGCAGGCCCGTTTCTAGGTAAAATGTTCTTGGTTGTCGTGGATGCTTACTCAAAATGGATTGAATGTGCAATAATGTCTGTAAGTACGTTCACGGCCACCATTGAAAGCCTACGAGCCATGTTTGTCACGCACGGCCTGCCCGATGTCCTAATTAGCGACAATGGGCCGTGTTTCACCAGTGCTGAATTCAAGGAATTCATGACCTGCAATGGACTCAAGCACAACACATCTGCCCCTTTCAAACCTGCATCCAATGGCCAGGCAGAACGGGCAATTCAGACCATCAAGCAAAGCTGGAACGAGTGTCAGAAGGCTCCCTGCAGACCCGACTGTCCCGAGTGCTGCTCAGCTCCCGCACCAGACCCCACTCACTCATCGGGGTTCCCCCCAGCTGAGCTGCTCATGAAAAGGGCCCTCATAACAAGGCTCTCTCTGGTCCACCCTGATCTCCATGATCACATGGAGGGCAGGCGGCATCAACAAAGTGTGTACCATGACTGCGCAAATTTGTCACGTGATATTGACGTCAAGGACCCTGTGTTTATACTCAATTATGGACATGGTCCCAAATGGCTCGGTGGCACGGTCATAGCCAAAGAGGGGAGTAGGGTGTTTCAGGTCAAACTGACCAATGGACAACGTGCAGGAAACATTTGGACCAAATCAAATTGTGGTTTGATTTGGCTACGAACAACCCGAAGATGTCACCACCAACTTTGACCCTCCAACACACACACAAGTGGCAACTGACATCATGGTTGACCACGAAGCCGAACTCACCATCCCCAGCAGTCTGGCAAAGCCGGCTGCCCAGCAGCCCAGTGAAGAACTAACCAACTCACCCACAACCTTTGAATTACCCGAGATGATCGACAAGGGAGCGAAAAGCCCCAGATCGTCTCACTTTGTAAATAAGTGTACTATTGACTTTACAGGGGAGTGATGTTATGTATTTAACCCCTTGCAACCTGCATTACACTACCACCAGAGGGCCTACCTGTTGGGGTCCCAAGGGATCCCAGCATCCCTTGGGAACATGGTATATAAGCAGGCCATCCACGAGGTACCTGGACTCTGGAATCTTATTAAAGGAGCTAAGACCATAGTTGCTCATTGTACACAGTTTCATCCTTTGTTATGAATGCATCAATCTTCACAGCCATAGAGAGATCATATCATCACAGGCGGTCCCTCGAACAAGGTTGCCTTGCTTCCACAAGTTCACAGGTGTTTCAATGAAGGACCCGATGTTCCAGTCCTGAACTCCAATTGAGGGGGTGGAACATGCCTGTGTGTGAATTTTTTAACGTGTGATGACCGTTGCACACCAGCCACCACACGGGCTTGACAGAGCTAGACCTTTATCTAGTGGCAAGGGTAAACCAAGACGACCGGAGACCTGCTCTGCTGCATGGACCTAGTGTGGACACATATCGCTGTGTGGGCAGGCTCGTGCTGCCCCTGGGCCCTCGGCTCTTCTGGGCCCCATACCCTCATCTGTCACACCTCCGCCATGATCTCTCACCGCTCCTCCGCCATAAACATTCACCACATCTCGCCACAAACACTTGCGGCTTATCCGCCCCGACCTTCCCACTCCTCTGTACCTGGCCACACTCCTGCCCACGCTCCAAAATGGTGACCAGGGTTTTGATGACATCACCCAGTCGCCCATCTCAAAATCGTCGCACACTTGGAGCAGCTCGCGCTGGAGGTTGAAGTGGTACGCCGCTCCAGCTCTTATACTTGCCGACCTGCGGAGCTGTTCTCTCGCAGGTCGGGGGGTCACACAACAGTGCAGACAAATGGCCGTGGCTGAGCTGCTCTGTTGTCTCTTTGCTGAATCGGATGCTTCTTATACACATCACCTCAGCAAGGTCCTCATATGAGTTGTAAAATCGGTGAGAACAGCTTTCGTTCCATTTTGTTGCCTAATAAAGTTATTTGCTTTGATTAAGCACTGAAGTTACGCTGCAAATGGTATGGAAATTCTCCAATGCTAACCTAAACAGACTTTATTCAGACGTTTGCTAAAATCAGCCTTTGAGTTGGGTAATATGGTATCTGAAGATTGATTTCAAATAAGGACTTTATTCCTACAAGTGCGCGTCACTGTCTTGTCCCTTTTAATTGGATGATGCTATTCAGGTTATAGTTAGGTTAATAGATGAGCGTTGCTGCAACTTAATACCGCAAATTCTCTGACAAAACCATGTTTTTCCCATTCTAATAATGTGAAAACTGATGCTGAAGTTTAATGTACAGGTCACTGTCATCAAGAACCTATCTGCATTTTAGTAAATATAAGTGTGTTGAAGACCTGTTATCTGTTGGAATGTTTTACATTTTGATAGCTATGCAAGGCATCTCCTACAAGCAACGGCCATTACTAGTAGTTGTGAGAGTGCACAAATACTCAGCTGTTTGTTATTTTATTTAAAATATAGTATGAGTGGTTAGAGACGGTTCTTATCGATAATTTATTACCTATGGAAGATCATGTTTGTTTATGATCAGTTGAATAATGGCAACAGCCCGTGGTCTGAATTTTTATTAGCTGCAAAACCTCAAATAAAATGTACATTAGAACATACATCATTTATGTCAGGTTAAGTGTATAAACAGTTCTGCTTCCTTGTTGGAATTTTCCCGACATTATTTAAGACTGAAGATAGGTAGATGCGTATAATAACTCCACTAGTGTACCTATCACTCAGTTCTGGATGCAAAACATAAAAGAAATCAACAGGGGTATCAGGATCTTTGTTGAAACAATTGGTCCTGGTGGACCAGTTAAACAAATACTTTGGTTCTGTCTTCACGAAGGAAGACACGAATAACCTTCTGGAAATACTAGGGGACCGAGGGTCTAGTGGGAAGGAGGAACTGAAGGAAATCATTATTAGGCGGGAAATTGTGTTGGGGAAATTGATGGGATTAAAGGCCGATAAATCCCCGGGGCCTGATAGTCTGCATCCCAGAGTATTAAGGAAGTAGCTCTAGAAATAGTGGATGCATTGGTGATCATTTTCCAACAGTCTATCGACTCTGGATCAGTTCCTATGGAGTGGAAGGTAGCTAATGTAACACCACTTTTTAAGAAAGGAGGGAGAGAGAAAATGGGTAATTATAGATCGGTTAGCCTGACATCAGTAGTGGGGAAAATGTTGGAATCAGTTATTAAAGATGAAATAGCAGCACATTTGGAAAGCAGTGACAGGGTCAGTCTAAGTCAGCATGAATTTATGAAAGGAAAATCCTGCTTGACAAATCTTCTAGAATTTTTTGAGGATGTAATTGGTAGAGTGGACAAAGGAAAACCAGTGGATGTGATGTATTTGGACTTTCAAAAGGCTTTTGACAAGGTCCCACACAAGAGATTGGTGTGCAAAATTAAAGCACATGGTAAAGCACAATGTACTGACGTGGATAGAAAACTAGTTGACAGACAGGAAACAGAGAGTCAGGATAAACGGGTCCTTTTCAGAATGGCAGGCAATGACTAGTGGGGTGCTGCAGGACTCAGTGCTGGGATCCCAGCTATTTACAATATACATTAATGATTTGGATGAGGGAAGTTTGCAGATGACACTAAGCTGGGTGGCGGTGTGAGCTGTGAGGAGGATGCTAAAAGGCTGCAGGGTGACTTGGACAGGTTAGGTGAGTGGGCAAAAGTGTGGCAGATGCAGTATAATGTGTATAAATGTGAAGTTATCCACTTTGGTGGCAAAAACATGAAGGCAGAATATTATCTGAATGGCAGCAGATTAGGAAAAGGGGAGGTGCAACGGGACCTGGGAGTCATGGTACATCAGTCATTGAAAGTTGGCATGCAGGTACAGCAGGCGGTGAAGAAGGCAAATGGTATGTTGGCCTTCTTCATAGCTAGGGGATTTGAGTATAGGAGCAGAGAGGTCTTACTGCAGTTGTACAGGGCCTTAGTGAGGCCTCACCTGGAATATTGTGTTCAGTTTTGGTCTCCTAATCTGAGGAAGGATGTTCTTGCTATTGAGGGAGTGCAGCGAAGGTTCACCAGACTGATTCCCGAGATGGCAGGACTGACATATGAGGAGAGACTGGATCGACTGAGCCTATATTCACTGGAGTTTAGAGGGATGAGAGGGGATCTCATAGAAACATATAAAATTCTGACGCAACTGGGCAGGTTAGATGCAGGAAGAATGTTCCCGATGTTGGGGAAGTCCAGAACCAGGGGACATAGTCTAAGGATAAGGGGTAAGCCATTTAGGACTGAGATGAGGAGAAACTTCTTCACTCAGAAAGTTGTTAACCTGTGGAATTCCCTACCGCAGAGAGTTGTTGATGCCAGTTCATTGGATATATTCAAGAGGGAGTTAGATATGGCCCTTATGGCTAAAGGGATCAAGGGGTATGGAGAGAAAGCAGGAAAGGGGTACTGTGGTGAATGATCAACCATGATATTATTGTATGGTGGTGCAGGATCGAAGGGTCGAATGGCCTACTCCCGTACCTATTTTCTATGTTTCTATGTTTCTATGTACTAAACAACAGTAGTAGTAAATCTGCTGATTTCAGAACATGCAGTTTAGAAGTACAGTAGACCTATCAGCTTTCTATTCTTGCATTGCCACATTTCAACATTTGAATAAAATGAATGAGCACAAAATACAATTACAATTGGTGAAATCCATCAATATTGGCCGGTAGAGTCTTTACTCAGTACTGGTTATATGCAAAACTGGCTATAAGCATGAATTGTATCCTTTGTGTTGCACAATATGGAACTTTTGACGTATAGCATATGATAGATTATTATTTATACTTTGATATGTCAGGAAGTAATTACATTTACCCAAGCCAACTAACCCTACATGTTTCAAACATCTGTGTAGAAAAATGACCCTCAGGGACCATTATCCTACAAAATGCAAGCTGCAATGATTTAGTATCATTCTTAAGTGTCCTTATCTCATTACGGGCTCAATTTTCCCCAGTGATTTGCACTGTTTTTTTTGAGTAGGCCGCTTTTTTTGGCCCAAGTTAAAAAACCACAGTTTCCCCAATCAATTTGCACCAGCGTAACTCAGTGACGATTTTTTTTGGTAAGTCTTATTTTTCAGCCAAAGGGGGCGTAACCTGCCACCCGTGCCAATTCTGGCCATTTAGGCAAGATTGGCAAACTGAGAGTTACTCCAGTTCTTAGGCCAGCATATGTGGCCTCTGCAGAAAAACCTTTTGGAGAGTTAAAGAAATTGGCGCAGGTAAGGAAATAGGCATAGATAAGTACAGCAGATGCCCGGACAGCAGCAGCAGGAGAGGTAAGAGAGAGTGGGGAGAGTGGGGGGGAAGCCTTTTTGGTATAGTTAGGTGCGGGGACCGGGAGGGAGGAGGCCATTCGGCCTGGGCTAGGGGTGGGGGAACGAACCAGGAGGCCACTCAGCCTGGGGTGGGGCGGGGGAGCGAACCAGCAGACCATTCGTCCAAGGCTAGGGGCGGGAGAGCAGAGCGGCAAGCCACTTGGCCAGGGCTAGGGGCAGGAAAGCGGACTGGCAAGGCACTTGGAGCTAGGGGCAGGCAGGGGAACGGACTGGGAGGGCCTTTGGCCTGGGATAGGGGGGGGGATCGGCACCGGCATCGGGCGGGGGGGGGGTGGGGGTGGGGGGGAACACTTTAATGGTAAGTTGCTGCAATTATTTTAATGTGTTTTTAAGTTGCTGCAATGTATTTTAATGGCCCAGAAATCCCGGTTTCTCCTTCCTGCGGGCATTCGAATGGATTTTAGAAAAAAGATGCTGTGGCCACACGAGATCCCGGTCCTGAGGCCTCTCCTGACTGCGCATCGCAGCGCATGCATGTCAGGTCATGCGCAGGCCTGGAGCTGGAGTCACATGGCTCTGGGCAGCCAATCAGGTGTAGTATATTCTCATTCATAATAATGGGAACTAGTTGGAGTTCCCATTATTATGAATGAGAACCAATCCCCCAACACTAATAGCTAATAATAAAAGATAGAAAAAATGCACAACATATTTTTATTAATTTAAATTAAAGTTATTTATGTATTTAAAAAATATATATTTTTCCAATTTTTTAAAACGTTTTTTTAATTATGGTTTAAAATAAACTTACCGAAGTGGAGAGGGTTTTTAACAATAACATATGTTTTTAAAATTTTATTTAACAATGTTTTTGTGTGTTTTAAACTCACACCTGTAAAAATAGACTATGCGCCTGCTTTTATCGGGCGCAAGAGTTTTGAGGACATTTGCTGGGCAAGATATGGGTAAATCCCGCAATCTTGCCCTTGCAAATGTCCTTGCTCCCGATATGCGCGAGATCTGTCAAGCCAGAAACTTGACAGATCGGAAAAGCCGGTTTTCAGGACATGCGCATTGTGCGCTGAAAACCGGCTTTTCCGTTGCTTTGCCAGGTCTGTAGAAACTCTGTACGGACCCAGGGAGGCCGGGGTTTCCAGGCCATTGTGTTTTTAAGTTCCTGCAATGTGTTTTAATGTGTTGCGAGCTGGCTGTATGTTTCATTTTGCAGCCTCAGCCCGCGTTGTGTCCCTGGTTACCGTGGCAACATGATCTTTTTGCCGCAGATCAAGGCTCCACTCCCAAAACTAAAGGACAGGTTAGGCTGCGCCAAAATGAAGAAATAAAACGGGGAAACTTAGAACATTTTTTTTTGGCGCACTTGGGCCCCAAAAAAACAGGCGTAACTCTTTAAGTACGCCAAAAAAAAGCTTTGGGGAAAATTGAGCCCTAAGTTTTACAGTTTGGTTGCACTACTGGAGTTGCATTTTTAATAATTTAAAAATCTACATTTTGCTGAATGACTGAAACAATGTATCATGTTGAAAATCAATATAACTTAAGTTCATTGATATGGGAACTTCCCCAATGCATTAACATTTTCATTAATATACCTTGCACTTTGCAAGAGAGACATACTGTATATTGCTTAGTCAATACTGGTAAGTTCACAGCATATGTTAATAAAATGTCATTGACTGTGCAATGCTAGGACATCTGGAACATCAGACATTTGACTATTCTGCCAAGACATTTTATAATAAAGCTGTGGTCATCTGTCTAAAACTGTCTAAAACCAACATTAAAATTGTTAGCATTAGAGTTTTATAATGTACAACAGGATAATTAAAGGTAACTACTTAATGCTTGAAGCAGGCGTGCATAATTCCATTTCTGTGGGGTTCATCAGATTTAGAGAGTCTGAGAGGCCCATATAATTCTACCATTACCACATTGCAATAACATATAGGGCTGAATTTTCCGGAGTGGTAGTGGGCGAGGTCAGTGGCGGATTGGGTGGGAAACCGCTGTCATCGCGCTCCCACGCGCCTTTCCCACAGGCGCATCTGTCATCGTGGAGCTAACCCGACCTGCAGTGGCAGGGGAGCAGTTGAATTCATTATGAGGTGGTTGACAGGCACTGAAGAATCTTTTTCCCCCTACTTTTTAAATTTCCCTGCATTTCCCTTCATGCAGCATAGGAAGCACATCTGTCAACCTGAGGTGTGAGTTCCATGGCTATTGCTCCAGCTGATTACTTGACAGCATGACAAACTGTTGTGTATGTATAATATATGTACAATTACATTCGACCACTGAATGTATCTTCACACTGTACACACTATACCTGTACCACCAGAGGAGACCTAAGGGCCACCTGCACACTGCAGATAACCAGGTATAAAAGAGAACTCCCCTCACTGTATCCTCAGGCAGGAGCTGCAATAAATGGACTAAGGTCACAACAGTTCAAGTACAATACCTTGCCTCGTGGAGTCATTACTAGAGTGCTTACAGACACAACAACTGGCGACGAGATTACGAATTTCCACACGCAAAATGGATAACCTTAGCAACTTTCAACAATTCGCTGATGGGGAAGATTGGGATGCATTTGTGGAAAGGCTCGAACACTTTTTCATTGCAAATGACCTGGCAGGAGACGACCTGACCTCGCTGGCTGAAAAGCGCAGAGCTATCCTGCTCAGCAGTTGTGGGCCCACCGTCTATGGCCTTGTCAGGGACTTGCTAGCCCCAGCGAAGACGACAACCAAAACGTACGCGGAGCTCGTAACGATGATACAGGAACAGCTCAAACCTAAAGAGAGCAACCTCACAGCCAGGCACTGGTTCTACACACACCGTCGGCCTGAAGGCCAAGAAATCACAAAATATGCTGCAGACCTGAGACGAATGGCTGCACCATGTGATTTTGGCAATCACTTCACTGAAGCACCGAGGGACATCTTTGTTATTGGAATCGGCCACGAGGTCCTCCTCCATGAGCTGCTTTCTGCGGACACCACGGTCACCCTGCAGAAGGCAATCAACATCAGCCAGGCATTCATGGCCTCGGCCTGTGATTCCAAGAGGATGATGACTCCCCCAGGACTCTAACCCGGCAAGAACCATGAACCGACTGACGCCTTTCAGAGGCAAGACTGCGACCCCGAGTCCCACAACCCTGAGTCCGCCACATGGGGCCAACCGGCCAACCCCATGATGGCGCTGTGGAGGAAATCACAGGGCCCACCAGTGCTGATACAAATACTATACTTGCAAAGGCTATAACACTAAAGGCCATCTCCAGCAAATGTGTAGAAGAAATTTTACTCACCGAGTCACTAAAGAGTTGGCCGATCACCTGGGCTCCAGCGCTGATGAAGACGAAGAGAGAGTCCAGGAGGGAGCTCAGCCCCGGAAGAGGTGTACGGAGTGTTTACCTGCTCCACTGAGAGTTCCCCATTGAAAATGGAAGTTGAAATCAACGTTGTTCCAGTCTCGATGGAGGTCAACACTGGGGCGAGCCAATCGCTGATGAATCAGGCGGCCTTCGAGAAACTCTGGGACAATCCCGCCCAACGACCTAAAATGCTCCCGATCCAGGTGAAGCTGCTCACCTACACAAATGACACCATCCCAGTCGTTGGCAGCGTGGATGTCCAGGTGTCCTACGGCGGCGCAATGCACAAGCTACCTTTGTGGTTCGATGCTGGTGATGGTCCAACGCTGCTAGGAAGGAGATAGATGAAACAAATTCAAATCTGTTGGAGCTGGGAAAGCCTCCAGGCCCCAGTGATCGACGTCCTACGTGGCCCAAAATTTGGATCCATCACAGCACCTGAAGATCCTACCATCCAACTCAACTGCACGATTACGACACAGACCGCACTACCCAACGGCAAGATGATCCAACCCAAACGACCAGATCTCACCTTCCGGGCTCAAGTGGCAGGACTCCGAAGGAAGAAGATTGGCACAGAAGGTAGATTCCCAGCTTCCGTGGCAGAACCTTGGGAGAAAAGGATCACCGCAGCCTACCTCGTGGAGAGAGAGAAGATGGCCCACACCACGAGGTGAAGCACCTGAAATCAAGATGGCCGCGACCAGACCACGAGGGGCAGCGTTGAGGGAGCAACACGTGATGCCGAGCAGTGAACCGGATTGGGGTAAAGGTTGCAAGGCCCTCTTAAAGGAGACCGGCAACCCAGCACAATTAAAGGGACAGTTCCACTCTTTGTACAGCGATGCTGATGATACTAATGAAAAAGATGTAATTAACAAATGCAAGTATCTAAATGTACCTTTGAACAGCGATGCCAGTAGGATACATGGAAAAGATGTAATTGATAAATACAAGTATCTAAATGTAACCTTGTACAGCGATGCTGACAGTATACAGGAAAGAAATGTAATTGACAAATGTGAATTTGTAAAGACAACCAACAATGTCGAGTCGGCTGATTGCAGTCAGAGCCAATGTATCATGAATGTAAATGATGAAATGATGTGTGATGCCGGATTCTACATGTACGCCCACAAAACCAAGGGCAACCTCCTGTGGGAAGCCCCCAGGTCCAGCGAGCTACCCGATCATGTAGCCTGCGCCTCCGGGACCTATGTGATGCCCCAGGGAGTGTGGCCACACACAGTGGGAACATACCCACTGCAGGGCCAGCGATCAGCGGATGGCACAAGCACCACCACTGGCACCCTGCCCCAGATAGGCCCTACCTCTCTGACCACCAGGGCCAGTACCGGGAGCAAGAGGCCAGCACCCTCAGCCCTCCCAACGGGACCTGGGATGACCAGGCTCCCACCACCGCTGAAGGGCAGCAGGGAGACCCTGCAGCCCTCAAAGGAGGACACAGAGGCCACACATTCCTGTGGTTCTGCCCACCACTAGGCAACAGCAAAGGCCCTGAGCCAGATGAGAGATCTGAGCCCACCCAGCTGGCAGGGGGCGCAGTGCCGCCATCAGACAACCTGGACACAGTCCGGTTGCTCTGAAACTAGCGTCCTCAGCCACCTGCACCCACACCCCAGGGGCAAGACTATAATACCATGTATGTACCTTACCTGTCATATGTACTTGTTCCACGACTGCTGAACCCAGTGATATAACCAATCCTATTTTTTATTCTCTGTACATGTATGCCAATGCAGATGTCGAGCCACACACATGGTCTATGTGTGGGGGGGAAAATGGACGTATGTAGCCATGGACACACATGGATCGCACCCAGAAACCCACACAACCCCCACTACAACCTCCAACCGTCCACTGCTGACCATTTCCCAATGTCGTGGCAATAAGGATGTGGGGGTCTCCAGGGAGAGAGCCATTCCCAAGCACAGACAAAGTGCAAGGGCTTTGGGCACTCAAGTCGAGGGCCAGAGCACCCAGTGCAAAGGCCAGTGGCACAAGACTTAGGGGGGCATGACCTTGTGTATGAATAATGTATGTACAGTTACATTAGACCACTGAATGTATCTTCACACTGTATACATTATACCTGTACCACCAGAGGGTGCTACTGGTGGAGACCTAAGGGTCACCTGTACACTGCAGGTAACCAAGTATAAAAGGGAGCTCCCCTCACTGAATCCTCATTCAGGAGCTGCAATAAATGGACTAAGGTCACAACAGTTCAAGTACAATACCTTGCCTCGTGGAGTCATTACTAAAGTGCTTACAGAAACAAACCAAAATAAAAACAATCAGCTAACAGATTGAGTGAGATTCTGTTCTACTTGAAAAGCTACTGGTAAATGTTGATTCAGACATTCCTGAAGGGATGTAAGTACTACCCTGGATTGTGAGGGAGATGCATTTTTCACAGGCCATTCTCGGCTGTTGTCTTCCAACTCAACAGTAAGTGCAGTGAATTGATCTGCACTATTAGAAATGACATATATTATTTAAATACATTTTTGTGTTGATCCTGGTCAGATTTTTTTCACAGTATACTGTGATTGTCCAGTTACAGATTAAATCAAGTCATCAACCGTAACAATTTCAATCTCATCAGTCATTCCATTGGTTCAATTTTCTTTCAGTCCCTGATTATTACTAATTTAATTTTTCAGTCTGAGACTTTAGGGTGAATTTCTGCAGAGGTTCTCTCACTTGTCCATTGTTAACTTCAATGGAAAACCAGCGAAATCCCAGAAACACATTGTAAGCACCACTTACACTGTCAGGGATTTCGCAGCTCTTCCGCTGAACTTACATAAGATTGTAAATCCTTTACAATTACATTTAAAATCTGCTTAATTTTATGTATTACCCATACACACACCTTTTATTTGTACCAGTTACTGATACAAAAGTCTATAGATTTGTGACTAAAGCAACAAAAACTTTCCAATTAATGTACTTTTAAAATTATGTTCTTGATTATATTTGCAAATGGCGTCATATTACTTAATGATAATATTTAAACATTCATATATAACTTTAATTATATTACTTTACAGTAAAGATTCAGCACCTACTATGTTAGATTAAACATAAAATTGAATGTGGCCAGGGTCCCTTTAAGGATCCCAGCTTAAAATACGTCATGAATGACATCACTAGACCTGCTCCAGCGCATTGCGCCGGGTAACGTGCTGGACATGCTTAATAGATCCTATTACAGCGGGATGGAGCCAACAGCGGTGTCATGACCCACCACAGACACCGGTCCCGCCTAGGTAAGGGAAATTCTGGTCATAGTAATAATCTCTATCAACACAATGCAGTGCTCGGTCTAGCAATGGAAGTACATTTATAGGAACAATTCATGGAATTTCCTCATGCTTGAGGCTGTGTGAAGTTAAAATATCAAAAGTTGATTGTGGTGGAAATTGAACCTTATTGCGCCTGTTTTGCAGGGACAATTTTGGGAACCATCATCCCACACCCAAAGGACACCTGAAGCCTGAAAGATGCTCAACCCAATATTGGGTCCAGCCATTTTTGCAGGCGTCCCTAGTGGCCGCCTAAAACAGGTGTTAGGCTACTTAGATATGTAAATGAGGGACCCAGTTCCTGTTTTAAGCACCCTCTGGGAAATGGAATACCGTAGAGTGGACCAGGCGTTGGGCTTGTTCCATTCTGAATGCTTCAGTGGTCGCCAACAAAAGGTAAGTTTAAAAAACAAAATGTTTCTAAATGTTGCTGTTGAGCCAAGAGGAGCAGGCGTGTTCCCTGACAATACAGTATCTCAATTGCCCCCTTCCCCCACGTTGGGTTTGCCTTTGAACTGCTGACAGAAAGACAAACAAGCTGATATTTATTTTCTTCAAATGGACGAGCTGCCTGTGGAGGCAAGACAGGTGCTCGCAAATCATCCAGTTAATATTAATGAGGACTATGGCTCAATTTCAGTCCGGCTTCAGGTGTCCAGGTTGGGGTGCGGTTCTGTGCCTGACTTACAATTCAGGCATGAAACCAGGCCTAAAGGAAGTTCAACCCTGATGCTTTAATGAGACTTGCAAAGATTTACCTTTTAACAGGCTTTTGGTCAGCCCTCCTTTGGCTTTGCATCCATTTTTGCTAGATTACACTTCTGTAAAGCACCCTGGCACATTTTTGTTAATTAAGTGTGCTATATAAATTCAAGTTGTTGTTGTTGTAGTAGTACCAGTACCAGTACCAGAACCAGAACCAGAATGGGAGACAGTAAAGGTATTGCTGGAGATAAGACCATCAAATTTGGATGTGAGAACTAGTTGATTGAATCAACAGCTGCAGAGGTATCCTGACCGATGGAGGGCCAAAGGTTTGGCTGTTGGAAAGTAGAGTGCAATTGTAAGCAACTTGGGGATGTTTTTTCTTATGATGCAGCAAAAAATGTGTTGATGGAGGGTAAGGTGGTGAGGGATACAAGGGCATGTTTGGAAATGGCTTTGTCAGTAATTGAGACCACAAAAGTAGAGAGGTCATGGGAGATGGTGAGATTGAAAGGGTTGTCATGAATATGGGTAGGAGAATTTATAGAGGGAGAAGTGTGGGGAAGGCAGCAGCTCAGTGAATTTGAAGAAAAGAGATTATGGGGAAATATCATCAGAAATTAAGATGGAGATTGGGTGGGGGGGGAGGGTCAGGGGATGTGGTAGACAATGAGGAAATGAAAGGAGTACGAGAGAGTGGAACCGAGTTTGTCACAGCCAGGATGTCAATATATTCATTCACAATAAGGTCAGGGATGACAATGACTTTGTTCAATAGACATTCTGGAGGGGAAGGTGTAGTGCTCATTTTATCTGTTCATTGAGGACAAGGAGGCAGTGATGGATGAAGTCAGCAGAATGGGATGAGGTAAGCGAGGTTAGCACCCAACAAGTATGCTGGGTATGAAGATCGGCGACCGCTAATCTCTTCTCCAGTTCTTCTCTGGAAAAATCACGAGGGTAATTTGTGAAATGTCAGCGACTCTGCGCCGACTTGGCGGTGATTGCTTACTGCGCCATGGCCACATCTTTGAGGCGGTCATGGCTTTTAAAGAAAGGAGCAATCTGGGCCCCTTTATGTCCTACTTTTATCTTTATTACTAAAATTAATTTCAAAATTGTATTCTAAATTACCCTCACGTAGTAATGATTCAAGCCAATTATAAAGTAATTAGAAACCATTATGATCGCCACAGCTAAACTGAAAGAGGTGGTTTTGTAGTTAATCCTTTGCAATGTCACTACTAAGAATTAATCGGTGTTCAAAAACCCATAGCAAGTGTTGCTTTGGGATTTCGATATTTTATTGGGAATCTGGATTTTTAATTTATGACTTTTTTTTAGGATTTTAAATTTTAGACCTTGCCACTCTCACCACTGGAGTACCGTGGCTACAGTGTGTACCATCTACAAGATGCACTGCAGCAACTTGCCAAGGCTTCTTCGACAGCACCTCCCAAACCTGCTACCTCTATCACCTAGTAGGACAAGGGCAGCAGGTGCAGAGGACCTCCCAAGTTCTCCTTCAAGTCACAAAGCATCCTTCATCGTCGCTGGGTCAAAATCCTGGAACTCCCTCCCTAATAGTAATGTGGGAATACCTTCACCTCGTGAACTGCAGCGGTCAAGAAGATGGCTCACCACCACCTTCTCAAAGGCACTTTGGGAATGGGCAATAAATGCTGACCTTGCCAGCGACGCCCACATCCCATGAATGAATTTTTAAAAAAAACTCGGGTAGTAAATTTTGTGTTGTGGCAGAAACACAAATTTTAAAAAGTGTTAATCTAAGTTTATATGATGTTGAGATTGAACGCATGGAGCTGATCTTGTGACAAGATTACTTTGATAAAAATTTTATGTAACATTGAATAATTATCATTTATTTGAAAAGCTTTTCAAGCCTAATTTCAAATAAGATGCCAAAGCTTGTATCCCACTATACAGTACAGTTACATGGATGTTCGACATCTTTCTAGTTTAGTACAATGGTTCACATTACTACGTTAAAGGTGTTGTATAAATGCAAGTTGTTATATTTTAAGCTGATCTGCATATCACTAGGTTGCTAATGGTTTTGCAACTAGTGTATCAGTCAAATTCCAGATATTTAGGCCCAGAATTCTAATAATGCCATGCAAGGATGGAAAATACCTGGAAGAGACCCCTTTAAGCAGCAGCGGGATATAAAACCTGCTGAGGCTTAGAGATTCCGGCAGCACTGAAGAAAGAAGACAGAATGAAGAAATAAGGCAAAATTCCAGGAACCAAATTGTTAGCGCGAATGTTTTCCTGCAAGAATCACTCGACACTCTGGGTCGGTTCCAACGCCAAAACGGCTTTTATTACGCCGGCGGGGAGAGAGCCTCTGGTTAACTCCAGGCACTCTACTCTCTGACGAACAAAGAAATTCATCGATATTTATATGTTTTACAATAGTTCATTACAGTTACTCAGCCTATTTCGGCTGGACACAATCCAATCATAACGATTATAGATTACATATAGGTTTCTTTAACCCAATAAAATTCCCCTGATACCTCAGGGGCTGTATGTTCGGTTTTTGTCAGCTCGGGCTGATTAATGACCTCGTTATGTGAGGTAGGCCTCCCCTTATCTCTGTTCCTCGGGGCTTTGCTGTGCGAAGTTCTTAATTAAGGACATTCCACACCAGGTACTATAATAGTTCGTTATAGTTATCTTGTCTCAAGTGGATGATCCAAGGTATTCCCGGTAGTAGGCCTCACTAGGTCATTGCTCGGTCAGCCTCAGTCAACAGCTTTAACTAACTTGGCTAACCGAGCTCCCATCATGCTTGGGCAGCCATTTTATATGTGGCCACTTTAAACCTATATGAGTTTAGATATATTCAGCAGGTGCCTAATGCCTAGTGTTTTGATATATTCAGCAGGTGCCTAATGCCTACAACAATTCCCCCCTTTCGGTAAAGGGACTAGTCCTAGTCCCCCTTTAACTGACCGCCCTACCTTTATTAGATTTTGTGCATGGCCCGGTACTCCCTGCCTCAATGTGCTGGCCAGTCACGCAGTTTCAGGAGTCCCGGTTGCTTAAATCAAATTGACAAAGGCCAAATCTTCCTGCCCCTTTATTAGACAGGCTTGTTTAGTATCCGGGGACCGGTCATGGGTCCCTCTTCGTTGTACGTGGTGCCTACATGCCTGGCAGGCCATTATGCCCCATGTTATCGCTAAGATCAATTGTATCCCGACCAGTATGTGAGAAATTATTCGAATCCAAGGATGGATGTTCACATTTATTCCCCAGTCCCAGACCTTTCTCCACCAACTCTGACTTTGTAAGTCTACATCGATATCTTCTTCCAGTACTTTGATTTTAGTTTGCAGTTGGTGGTAGAGCTTTACGGATTGACCCACTCTGAGCCTCAATTCTCGGAATACTTCGGTTAGATGTGGGATAGGGACCTGATCTGGCTCGTCATAATCCTGCAAATGATCGTGGAGCTGATCGGTTACATCAATAACTTTGGGCTTCCGGCGCCTAACCTGGATGATATGCACTTGCCCGATCGTGACAGATCGTAGCGGCGCAAAGCAAAAGTTCGGCTGTGGTATTGGGCACTGCAGGTTATTATACTGGTATGAACGCTCTGTGGTAGAGACGCAGTATCTTCCCTTCCCTCCATAGCCTGCCCTCGCGAAGTGCCTGTGTGCGGGCACTATTTCTAGTACACATCCGTCGGTTCGGTTAAACCCACACTTGTCTAGCTCACCTCGGCCTACCGGGTGAGGACATACTGTGATCGCCCCCCTTTGCTTGCATTCTGTTAGGGAAATCCCGGTAAGTATGTCGTTTCGGCGAACGGCGGAGGTGGTGGTCAGATAGTAACGTATGGAGACGTTTTCCCGTATTACTCCGATATTCTCTAGTTGGTACAGGGGGAACGGCCCTGAGTCTGGCGTGGCTATAGGGATCATCAGGACTATCCCTATCCCAGTATTCCTACCCATCTGGCAATCTGGAATCGCTGGGTATACTCGGGTCAGTCCCTTCAGAGTACAATTATCCAGTGTCCCCCTTTGGTTACCCAACTGAGCTAAATGTGAACTGTCTATCCAATCGGGTACTTCCCCGCGTTGGATCTGGTCGAGATTGTGGCGGATCTGTCCCACCATCCACAGACCATAAGCGTGACAGAGTTGCCCCTGTCTTTGCTTTCCTGTATCTTCTTTTACTCTATCAATGAGGTGATTGATGGTTTTGGCGTGAGCTTCCAGGACTGAGATGCCATCCAACTGGATTTTGGCACCCTCCTTTCCTAGGTTGGCTTGGTCTTCCTGGTTTTGTTCCACCCTTTCTAATAACCCCTTCATCACCCCTCTAAGCTGTTCCACCCTCTCGTTTAACCCTTGTATGTCTATCGAGTTTACTACGGAGGTCCCTGTATTGAAGCCGGTAGCAACATCATTAACTATTCCCCTCTTTATCCTGGGGGCTGACTCCTGTCCTCGGAATCTACTGGCACCCATTGCATCGGCAGCCTGCTGCATTACAACTTTACTTAATACATTGTACATGTTCCTTGACTGTTCTGTACAGTATTCCGGCATCTGGATGCCTGAAATATTGATCAGGACAGGCACAATTTCATGCTTAACATTATCATACAATAATTCTCCTTCGTTGTACATTACGATTCCATTTTCTGGCCCCTTGATATTTATTGGACAAGACAGTTCCTCAGGCAATGTAGTGGTTCGTACGGGGCGTGACGTCGGCGAAGGTGAGAAGCACACATAGAGTGATATTGCAGCCGCCCCCACCTCCTCGTAATACCCACACAGCCCCACTCCCTTTTTGTGGATGACTGATTGCTGGGACTGTCCCGGAGGCGCGCAAATTATGCCGAAGGTACATTCATCGGGCCCTTTGGCATCCCTCCGTTTAGTGCAGCTGCTCCTTATACCCGTGGAGCACTGTACACATACCCGGTTCTTATTAGGATTCACTTGTAACCATGCATTAAAATAAGTCCTGTCCTTGCTCCAATCCTTAGTCGCTGGGATGCACATTCCATCCGTTAAATTAAACAAGACTCCATAGTTCATGAAGTTGTTTATTTCCTGAGTGCGCTGCAATCCGTTGGTATCATCCAGCGTTTACGTGGGTCTTGAGGTTCCCAGTATCATGAGCCCCCAGAGTCGAAGTCACCACTGCGGTCCCATCTTGGTGAGTGTTTTATCTGAAAATTTTAAACAGATAGCCTGGTCATCACCAGGTGTTAGGTTCTGGTCTACTTGTGTCGCTGTCACTCTGTGGAATCGAAGGTAAGGATTAGGTTATCCATATTCTTTATAGTCGTACCATCTCTATCACTTCATGTCCCTGTCTGGGCTGCCGTCGGTTTTGCATTTGAGCCTGCTGTGCTCGAGCCTGCACGATGACCCATCTATATCGATATTATCCAAACTCCAATCAACACCAATGCCACCACTATTCCTCCAAACATCGCTGTCTGCTTTACCGTTAGGTTGGGTTTGTGGACTACACCTACCCACCGTGGGGTACATTGGCTCTATTGCCATAGGTGATGGTGCTATGACTGCGCACTGCACTATCCGTCTGGTCTTGTTTTTTTTTAAACAGCTCTTCCAGTCTGTTTATCTTAGCTTTTAACTCTTGACCAGCTAGTTCCGTTTTATTTTTATTCTGAATATCCCACCATTTCCTCTGTCTGTCAGGTGAGTCTTCTTTATTTTAATTCAAATTAGTAAGGTCCAGTGTAAAACAGCTGTCAATGGAAAGGGTTAACTCCTTTACAGATTTGTAAGAAGGCCTGATGTCATTACGTGACTTTGCGTAATCATCCGAATTTCGTTTTTTTTTAAGTCTTTGTGCCTTCAAAACTTACTTAGAAATTAGGAATCCATTAAAACAGCAGAAATCATTAGTAAAGCCGTTAGAATAAAAGTCTTCTCATCAGGAAAGACAGCATTTTAGATTAAACTCCAATTTTTTCTTAACTTCTAATTCAAGTACTTGCCAAAGAATTTTTTTTAAAATTGATTTAAAACGAGACTACACTTTTAATAGCTATTTTGTTTACTGAAATTCAATTTTTTTTTTAATTTCTCTCTCAGCACAAAATCTAAACTTCTGTGCCAGTTCCATTTTTTCTTTCTGTGCTGAGTTTGCATAGCTTAGATCTTTTCTTCTCATTATTTTCATACATTCCAACATTTCGGTTTTTTTTACGGTCCCGTTCACTGGGCAAATCTTGTGTTTTATTTCTCTCTCAGCACAAAATCTAAACATCCGTGCCAGTTCCATTTTCTATAAGAATTTAAAAATTCAGTAAGATTCTCTAATTCCCAGTTTTTTCTTTCTGTGCTAAGTTCGCATAGCTTAGATCTTTTCTCCTCGTTATTTTCAAAACTCTCCTGCTTGTTTAGACTGTTCGGGACTTTTCTTGATAAACACTGTCCATTTTGGAAATCTTTTCAAACTGCAGTGAAACTTTCTCGTAATTTAAAATCATTATCAATGTAGAGTGTCTTTTACCTCCTCCAAAAATTTTTTTTTCCAATTAAACCAATATCTTTTTCACAGTCAGTATCAACTAGTATTTAGTAAGTTATGCCTTTTTCCATCACAAACACCCCCTTTTTTTTTCAACACCTAATTAATGCGTTACGTCTTTTTTTTTTCAGATCACCTTTCTTCAAATAGTATTTTACACGGAGGGCTCGTGACTCTGTAAATTTGTTAATTTAAAATCATCAGGCAATCGAAGACACTTTTTCTTTCAAATTCGTTCAATTTGTTTACTTTCAAAGTGGCATCTTTTTCTTTCTCTTTTCTCCATAACTAGAACGGAGTCTAGCACGTAGGCTTTGAGGGCTGCTTTTCGTTATCTCAAATTCCACTTTCAAGGACATTACAATGTTTTTTCTAAACTGCTAAAGCTTGCTGTTTTCAAAAGTCCCTTTTACACCTTCGCAGATAGCTCGCCACTCGCCCAGGAGTTTGATCTGATCTGTGAAGGTATTTCTAGTTTGTTTCCAAACCTTTTAGTTTTATTTCTCCTTTTTTCTTTAAGAGATTTAATTTAATAATTAAAATTTTTTTTTTAGTTGAATCCATCTCAGTATTTTGCTGTGCCTTCTCTTAATATCTCAAAATCCCAATTCAAATTTTGTAACTCTTTTTTTTTTACTGAGTGAGAAGCTTTTGTGTCAAGGTTTTACACAAAGGAAATTGGGAGTGTACTTCCCCAGCCTACAGCCTCGACACACCCACACAGGCTTCTTTTTTTTTAAAAGGCATTACAGTTTCCCTTCTCTGTTCTTTATCTTATTCCTAGACAGACATTCACAAAAGTCTCTCTTCATTCAACAAAGTTTATTGTTTAGCTAGCTCTATTCTTGGATCCATACTTCACTTAAGATAATCACTATCAGGTTTTTTTTTAAATTCCTTACATATTGATTTACTTTCTCTGTTAATTTTACATGGGCTTGCAGTATCAAGACCACAGCCTTTTCATTTTTATCTTTCTTTTCCTTCTCCCACCATTCCCGCCGATTTGCTGGCGGGTCCTGGGGGTCCCATCCTGACTTAATCATATTCTCAATTAGTTTCTTTTGTTTTTCTGCCAGGTGGCGGGTAAGGGACCCTTCTGGTCCCCACTTGAGGTTTTATTAGCCATTCCTGGGTAGGACTAGAACCGTTAGGAATCTACTCTGAGGTCCAATTTCTACCGAGCGTAACTTGTAGTAGACCGTCTCTTGGCTACTGTCAGGTCACAAGTTCTGCTGTTACACAAACTTATACAATTCTTAAAACGCGTTTAAGCAATTCCCGCAGTGCCC
The DNA here is from genome assembly GCF_044704955.1 of Pristiophorus japonicus. Lineage (NCBI taxonomy): Eukaryota > Metazoa > Chordata > Chondrichthyes > Pristiophoridae > Pristiophorus > Pristiophorus japonicus. The sequence continues at coordinate 236,683,649 of NC_091980.1, forward strand.
CATGCCTCCTTAACGACTGCCTACCACCGTTTTGTCTGTCGGTCCGACCCTGTTCACAGGTTTAGTTTCCGTTGGTCGCTGCGCACCGCCTGGTCTCCGGGATATATTTTCAAATCACACTACTGGGTCCGGGAGATGTTGCTCGGTATCATGATCCCACGGTCTAAGTGTGTTCCCTACGCCTACTTAGTTCCTGACCGTCACGTGGGACAAAAGTCCTCTTAATTCAAGCTCAGGCTAGGCGTTTGAGATATTAGACCGTCTCCTCGTGTTGATCAACTGGCTTCCACCTCCCACACCCTTTATAATTAAACATTTTTTATATTCACCCGGGCTTTTCCAAGGGCGTCCAGCGACACCGGGAAATCGTGTTCGTGACGCCACTGTTAGCGCGAATGTTTTCCTGCAAGAATCACTCGACACTCTGGGTCGGTTCCAACGCCAAAACGGCTTTTATTACGCCGGCGGGAGAGAGCCTCTGGTTAACTCCAGGCACTCTACTCTCCGACGAACAAAGAAATTCATCGATATTTATATGTTTTACAATAGTTCATTACAGTTACTCAGCCTATTTCGGCTGGACACAATCCAATCATAATGATTATAGATTACATATAGGTTTCTTTAACGCAATAAAATTCCCCTGATACCTCAGGGGCTGTATGTTCGGTTTTTGTCAGCTCGGGCTGATTAATGACCTCGTTGTGAGGTAGGCCTCCCCTTATCTCTGTTCCTCGGGGCTTTGCTGTGCGAAGTTCTTAATTAAGGACATTCCACACCAGGTACTATAATAGTTCGTTATAGTTATCTTGTCTCAAGTGGATGATCCAAGGTATTCCCGGTAGTGGGCCTCACTAGGTCATTGCTCGGTCAGCCTCAGTCAACAGTTTTAGCTAACTTGGCTAACCGAGCTCCCATCATGCTTGGGCAGCCATTTTATATGTGGCCACTTTAAACCTATATGAGTTTAGATATATTCAGCAGGTGCCTAATGCCTAGTGTTTTGATATATTCAGCAGGTGCCTAATGCCTACAACACAAACCTGCATGCCTTCCTAATGGGAATGCAGAGCAGATTTTATTTGATGTTCAGGTATATAAAATCATTACAGGTACAACGTCTCCAATCCGGCAATCTCGGGACTGTACCGGTTTTCGGATTTTTCCGGATTTCGGACAAGAAAATCAGTAGCCTATCTTAGGCTTATTTGAATGGATAAGAGAAACAAGGAATGCATGAAGCAGAATAAAGTCTATTATTGTAAGGTAAATGTAAGGATAAAATAATGTGCATTTAAAGTAAATTAACTTTTTGACATTATATGCTGTATTGATCATACAGGAGCTTGTATGTTGAGGGCTGGGTCGAGGTTCATTTGGCAAGGCTCGAACTGATCACACACCATTTAAAACATAGTGGCGAAGCTGATAACTAGTCTGACCTGCTGGGTTTTTTGGACACTAATTCTGGATTTTATTTTACTGAATATCAAATGGGATTTTCTGTAATGTTCAGTTTTTGGACAGCTGAATTTGAGGCATTGTAACTGTATATCAAACCTAATCTCATGCATACAGAAAAGTAAACATTAGTATAAAACTACCTGAAAACGTTTGGCAGAGACCCAGTGATGTCAGTTTGATTTAAATTTTTTTTTATTGTAATGTAATCTTCCTGCCTGTACACATTGAGACTTGTATATGTTTCCAGGTTTAAAAAAAAAATATCTTCATGCCTCCAACTTTTGACTGATTTCATTCCTATACATCCAACCATCCCTTCCCTCTATCTCCTGAGCCGGGTAAAAAAAGGGAGATCTGCATCCAATTCAAGAGTCCTATCTGGCTCTTCATATTGATCAAGCAAATCCAGGAGAATTTTCTGGAAGATGTAGATGGGATGTGTTTTGGAATAAATGAAATGTCAATTGTAAAAGGAAAATACTGTGGACACTGGAAATCTGAAATAAAAGCAGAAAATGCTGGAAATACTCTGCTGACTATTTCCAGAATTCTCTCTCTATTTCTGCTTAATGTAGTTCATTTAATTCTATATCAATTTTAAATTAAGTTTTAAATTTTATAAAGCTAAATTAGAAAATATGTACTTGTGTTTTCTGAAGCTATGAACAATATTACTAACACTGCCAATTATTAGAGTGCAATCATTTGGCAGCAATTATACAGCAGAGAGGGCTCATTGTTTTAACACATCAGCGGTCATTTTTTTTTCGCAGGAAAGTGGGAAAACTGTTTGGCTAGCTGCACAAATCTATGTGTGAAGCTTCATTCAGAAGTCCCAGGAAAACTGGAGAAAACCTTTTGTAGTCTGCAAAGTAATCTTTCGCACCAGTGAAAATAAAACGTGTAGTGCCCAGTAATTGACAGCACAGTCTCCTGATGTTTTCTATATATATTTCATCTGATGCGTTCACCTTCTATCCAACTTTATATTACTTGCCTCTTTCAGCATTATTTCCCTTTCATTACTCACTAAGCTTTTAATATGTTGTTTCAATCTCCAATAGGGGTCCATTTCCTGTTATAGCTTTTCCATTCTTTTTTCATCTACCTGTTCGCATCCTTTCTCTGTTAGTTGGAATAAAAAGCGACCATTGCATATAGTGGCAATATTCCTCAAGGAGAAAACCTTCAGAAATCTGACAAAAAATGATTACAAACATTAGATCCATTATATGCAAAACATATTTTGAATGATAGTTAAGTGATATGCAACATTCTATTTGCTAATAAGAGGTTTAATGATTTTTCTGATACCTTTTTACTTCTTTTCCAACCCTATTTGAAGTGTTTGCCTGAGTCAAATTAGAAGTTCTGCTTATTACAAATATTAAACTTTAATGCATGGAAATATGCATTTTGCAATATTTATATGTATGTCTTGTTCCAGTGCCTAGTACTTTACAGCACTTCTCTCCAGATTGGTTTACAGTGCAGTACAGATGTCATTATTGTCTTGTATCATTAAAGAATAGTGCCAACCAGAAATAGTGAGGCTAAAAAGTAAGTTAGGAGGGCAGCAGGCCCTGGTATCCGCAGTAACACGGGGAGCCATAACAGAGACAGCAGCAGGGGAAAAAGATTGGGAAGAGGAAGGAAGTCAGTATAATCCCCAGGAGAGTGGTGTCGAATGGGATAACTTGGAGACACAAGAGCCAATTGTAGCCATAATAACCACTTCTTCACGACGTAATGCGCACGGCAACATCACCAGTAACCATAACGACTCACGGCCCATATCTGGTGCTGACGCTATGGCATGTAGCCACGCGTTGGGGCCCATTAATGATGGGGATGACCTACTGGAAGTTAATAGGAGGTGGGCAAATTTCAGTAGGGGTCACCCCGAGTTGAAAGAGAGAGACTTAACATGAGTCCTCCTCTTGGCCTGTTCCATTTCCCTAAAAGATAATCTGCCAGACACAGTCCTCCAGCCTAGCGCAGCGGGTGATGCACTCATGACCAAGATCCTAAACCAGTTAGGGATCCAAAACTTGAACTTAGTGGCTCTGCTTAATCAGACCAAGCAACGCCAGAAGAGACCCCTAGAGCTTTCAGTAATCACCTGTATGATACGTATCAATGTACGCAGAACCAGGCACCTGCAAATGCTACAGTAGGAAAGAATCAGGAACAATTTAAATCTATGTTCCTGACCCAACTGCACCCTTTAGTTAAAACCACCCTGGGAATAGCCATGAGGCCCACCAATCAGTGGACAGATGTAGAGACCGGCGCTCAAATCGCCTGGGAGATGGTAAAAGACCAGTTAAAGGGGAAGTCACCACCAACTGCAAATAAACCAGTGTCAATGGTGGAGGGATCTTGAAACTACCCCTTTAAGGGACAGTGCTTTAATTGTAAGAAGGTAAGCCACTTAGCAAAAGACTGCAGCAGACCCAGACCAGCACCGAACCATGTTACAATGCATAGATACCTCCCGAGGGACGAATTCAAGCCCTCTGGGACAGATCAAAGATGGGATAAATTGATAACCCTCATACAAACCCAAATTGCCACGAGGATGCAGCAAAATCATTTACTGGTGCACGTAATCGACAATGCACACTCATTAGAGAGACCCATTCCAGGATCGACCCTATGACGGGGTTCGGCCCCCAAAGATTGGTCGGAAGTGGGGTTCTGATGTGATGGTAGCGGGAGACCAGTAGTCCGTGTTATCTTAAAAGGGGGCAGGCAGCAGATTATGCTCATCGATACTGGCTCAGCCGTTACCATCAACCATACCCTGAACGCCATGCGGCGGTGGGCAAGTGTTATATGACCCTTAAAGCGTTTAACGGTGATACAACCACCACGTATACACGGACAATGAACTTCAGTTGGGAGGTCTCACCTGTAAGGTCCCAGCGCCGATGCTGATGACCACCCCCGATGGAAGGGGAATTTTAGGGACTGATGTGTTGGATCAGTATGGTGCGGTGTTGGATTATAATCAGGACTGTGTTTGGATGGGATTGGGAGATAAGGCAGGAGTGATAGAAATTTCAGATGCTCACTCGGTTTTTGCTATTAAAAAGCCATCGGAGTATGATGCTCCAGGGAGCGAAAATGAAGCTGTGCGAAATTAATTCGGGAACACCGAGCAGTGTTTGCCACAAGCATGACTGTGGAAAAATGGCAGGTGAGGAATCTATTGAGACCCCCCCACTCATTCACTAAACAGTACCCCATCCCAAGGGAGAGTCACCCTTACATCCGAGACACCATAAAATCCCTCGTCGAGCAGGGTGTTCTTAGGACAGGCACTTTCACGACCAATTCACCCACATGGCTGGTTAAAAAGCCTGATAGCAGCTGGTGACTGACTATTGATTACAGAAAGTTAAATTCTGTAACACCAGCCTGCTCACCAGTAGCAAGAGAAATTCCCACCACATTATCTCAAATTCCTGCTGGTTCCAAGTACTTCTCGACCCTCGACATCGCCAATGGATTCTGGAGTATCCCTGTTAAAGGGGAAGACCAGTACAAATTTGCATTCACATTTGAGGACCAGAGCTACACCTGGACATGTCTGCCTCAGGGGTTCCACAATGTCCCCATGATATTCCACAAAAGAATGGCTGCAATTTTAAAAGACTTTTCCCACCCTACCTGCTTGCTGCAGTACGTAGACGACCTACTGCTGGCAACCGACAGCATGGAGGAACATCTGTCCCTTTTGCACGAACTTTTGACATTGTTGGCTCAGGCGGGACAAAAGGTGAATCCCCCGTAAGGCTCAATTAGCAAAAGAACGGGTCACCTTTCTAGGTGTGTCCATTTCTCCAGAGCGATCGTCCCCCATCTCTCACAAGGTGGAGATAATACAGCGACTGCCATTACCCACTTCCAAAACAGACCTACGATCATTCTTGGGTTTGGTGGGGTACCAAAGGAACTTTATCCCAGGCTTTGCAGAGTGTGCAAAGCCCCTGTATGGTTTAATAAAACTACGCCCGGCATGGACTGATACCCACACCCAGTCCGTGGCTAAATTAAAAACTGCAGTGATACAGGCCACATGTCTGATTCCTCCTGACCCCACGCAGCCCTTCCATTTGGAGGTCGGGGCCACAGAGCAAAGCCTCACTGCAGTTCTGTGCCAAATGCAAGCTGATTGACTACAGCCCATTGCATATGCGTCTCGAATCCTGCAGGGGTCAGAAAAGACGTATACCGCATGTGGGCGCCACCTACTGGCCGTCTTTTGGTCGGTACATCACTTTACCTTTATTACTGGGTTACAGGCTACAATCCTGCACAGCGGACACACACCTCAAACTACTGGTGAAACCTGGAGATTCGCTAGTTTCCTCGCAGCGCCTCAGCAAATGGACATTGGAATTTATGGAAAGAGACATTGATACCATTTCCAAACCCACCACATTGCTGCCACAATTTCTGATCTATGAGGGGGACCCGCATGAATGTCCGTTACCCCTGATTAACTTTGAGACCCATCCTGTGCAGAAAGAGCCCACACAGGGTGCCCCAGATGTCTACATCGATGAGTCCTCATATCACATTGAAGGATCCCCTCACATTGGGTATGCTGTGGTATTGCCAGAAAGAACCATCCAGCAAAGATGCCACAGACAGTCTTCACAATATGCAGAAACTGCCGCACTTCCAGCTGCTATAAAGGAAACTTCAAATAGACCCGTGAATATTTGGTCTGATAGTGCCTATGCTATAAACACCATGCTCTCCTTGCCCCATACCACAAAAATGACTATTGTACGATAGACGGTAAGGCTCTGGTCCCTCTGGTCATAGCTTAAACAGCGATCCCAACCCTGCTTCATTGGAAAGGTAGCAGCCCATAGAAAAGGGGGTCCACATAGTGAGGGAAATTCCAGAGCAGACAGAGCATCTAAGGACGCTGCGATTAATGGGGAGAAAGAGGATATAGTTGTTGAGCCTTGCAATGCTGTTAGCAAGGCCTCCCCATCAGATCACCTAGATTTAAAATCCCTGCAGCAGCAATACTGGTCATATGCTGTTGTAAGCACCTATCATGAGGAAGGCAGACCCCTTCCTCAACCAACAGTCTGGGCTCCCAATACCATACTAGCCACTGACCCTGACTCTGATGAGCAGTTGCTGATGTTCAAAAGAAAGCCAAACGCCTGCTCGGTGGTGTATGTTCCACCAGAGATGGGTCAGAAACTGCTCTCCCTCTTTCATTCCCACTCCACAGCAGGGCACTATTCGGCCTTGGTAACCTTATACAAGGTAGCATCCACAACTTGGTGGCCTTCCATGAGGGAAACAATCGACCAATACATGGCACGATGCGTACCGTGCCTGCAACACAATCCTCCCACATGTACTAGCCAAGCCTTGCTTCAAAGCGCACCCCCACCTCAAGGGCCATGGACTCACCTCCAGATAGACTTCATTGGGCCACTTCCACAGGCGCAAGACAATTTTCAGCATGCCCTAGTGGTGGTGGATCAATTCACTAAATGGATCGAAGCAATCCCCTGCTGCTCCAACACCGCAATCACAGCAGCCAAAACATGATTGAATCATGTGTTTTGTAGGTGGGGAGTAGCAGTACAAGTGAACAGCGATCAAGGTTCACACTTTACCTGTAAAATTTTTACCCATCTGCAGGAAATGTTGGGGATAAAACACAAATAACATATTGCTCACCACCTCCAGTCATCCGGAGGGGTCGAAAGGGGGAACAGGACCCTCAAGTTAATGTTAAAAAAATTGTGCGCCGGCTACCCCACTCAATGGGCTAACATGCTGCCAATGTGCTGAATGGCAATGAGGTCCACACCTCATAGAACAACAGGGGTCTCCCCATATCAGGCCATGATGGGGAGGCTCATGAGAACACCAGGCCAGCCAACACCAACAGGGATGAGTCCCCTGACAATGAAACCATGTAGTTCCAAGTGGCTGGAACAAGTGATAGATCACACCGATCAGATCAATTGATTTGTGGCCACCAAATTGGGGAAGTCAAAAAGACAAATTAAAAATACTTTGACAAGAAAGTACATCCCTTTGAATACGAGGTGGGAAATTCAGTAATGATTCCAAATTATGGGAAAAAGAAGCTGCCTTTGAGCCCAGGGGACCACATAAAATTACAGACCGATTGAACCCCACGGTGTATTTGATTCTGTTACTGGGGGAAAAGGGTGTTAAGTACAAGAAGTGGTTTCACATTAATCAGTTTAAAAACTGCCAAAGAGTAAATACTACACTGATCTTGTTTCCCACAGACCATGTTACGGATCCTCACGATTGTCAGGACAACACCGGCCACGACCGAAGCCGAGGGAAGATGGAGAAGCGGGAGCTGCAGCATGACTCATGAACATCATCAATCATCAATGTGCTTCGAGAAGCGACGGTGCACTGAAGATACGAGAAGGGGAGTGTCATGTTTGTAACCTTCACATAACTGTAACCTTTCTGTAACAACACTGTACACTGTATACACCTGAGTAACGGGAATCAATGTCCCACGAGGATGACCACCGGTAGCACAGAGGAACAGTACTGTGTCGGTGAGAGGCTCCAGCAGAGCTTTGTCACGAAGGACTGGCTTGGAGAGGAAGCGGCTGGCAAGCGGAGGGCGCATCTACTGACGAGCTGTGGATCCAAGATGAAAGACCTGCTCGCACCCGAGAAGCCAGCGGACAAGTCCTTTGAAGAGCTCAGCACTCTGATCGGTGAGCACCTCAAACCGGCGAACAATATACACACGGCCCAGCACCGGTTCTATACACAGCGGCGTCGGGAGGGACAAAGTATATCGGACTTCGTTGCGGATCTTCGGCGTTTGGCAAGCCTCTGTAAGTTCACAGATGCCTGCAGGGAGGGGGGGGGGGGAGATGTTAAAGGATTTCTTCATTGAGGGCATTGGTCATGCCAAGGACTTGACTTTGGAAAGGGCAACGTTGATAGCTCAGACCTTCATGGCAGGGGAAGAGGAGACCAAGATAATTTACGCGTGCAGCCCTGGTTCCAACGTGGCGTTCGACCAGGGAGTTAACATTGTAAATGAGACTCAGAACCCCGCAGGCAGGCAAGGGCAATTCGACACCGCCCAGGCTGCAACAGACTCCAGGGTGGGCCAGCAACAGAGACAATGGCAGGGGGATCGGCAATTCACGCCATCAGAAGGGACAATGCGTCCCGGGATGGGACCATTGACACTCAGCAACACAGTGCTCAGGAGTAATCAAAGAGACAATCAGAGAGGAATGCCTGTTAGCAGTTCCTTTGTTCACAACAATCTCAGCTCATGCTGGAGGTGCGGTGGCAGACATGCTGCGAAAACCTGTAAGTTTCAACAATTTATCTGTAGAAACTGTAACTTCAAGAGACATCTGGCCAGAATGTGCAGAAAGCCTGTAGCGAGGCTAGTTTACAAGGCAGAGGAACCAGACGAGGGGTCTGCAAGACAGGGTGATGCTTGGGGCAAAGCTATGGACGCTGAAGTCCAGCGGGTTCATGTGGCAGACATCCACAGCTCGTATACCAAAATGCCACCTATGATGATGAAAGTTCTATTAAATGGCATCCTGGTACGCATGGAGCTGGACACAGGAGCCAGCCAGTCACTTAGGAGTGCCCAACAATTTGAAAAACGATGGCCATACAAAGCTAACAGGCCCAAATTGGAACGCATTGACACGCAGTTACGGACGTACACCAGAGAGATCATCCCAGTACTAGGCAGTGCAAACTTGGTGGTCACACACAATGGATCGGAGAACCAGCTGCCACTCTGGATTGTCTCGGGGAATGGTCCCACGCTCTTGGGGAGGAGCTGGCTAGCCGAGATGAACTGGAAATGGGGGGATGTGCACGCCATTTCATCTGTGGAGCGAAGTTCATACTCACAGGTCCTACAGATATTCGAGCCACTTTTTCAACCAGGTGTTGGGACTTTTAAGGGCACCAAAGTAGTGATACGCATCACCCCGGACGCCAGACCAGTGCACCACAAAGCCAGAGCCATGTCGTATGTGATGCGTGAGAATTGAGAGTGAGTTGGACAGGCTGCTAAGAGAGGGCATAATATCGTCTGTTGAATTCAGTGACTGGGCAAGCCCCATCGTCCCTGTTCTTAAAGCGGATGGCTCGGTCAGGATTTGTTGCGACAACAAGGCCACCATCAACCGAGTGTCACTACAGGACCAATACCCGCTTCCGAGAGCAGAGGATCTTTTTGCCACGCTGGCAGGTGGTAAACTGTTCACCAAGTTGGACCTCACTTCAGCCCACATGACTCAGGAACTGGCTGAAGAATCCAAGCTTCTGACCACCATCACTACGCACAAGGGGCTATTTTTTTACAACAGGTGTCCGTTTGGCATTCGTTCAGCGGCCGCCATCTTCCAGAGGAACATGGAAAGCTTGCTTAAATCCATCCCTGGAACAATCGTATTCCAAGATGACATCCTAATCACGGGTCGAGACACCGAGGAACACCTCCACAACCTGGAGGAGGTGCTACTCTGACTGGACCGGGTAGGCTTGCGACTAAAGAAGTCCAAGTGTGTGTTTTTGGCCCCAGAGGTCGAGTTTTTGGGCAGGAGGGTTACCACTGACGGGATCCGGCCTACCGAATCTAAAACGGAGGCGATCCGTCGCGCACCCAGGCCCGGCAACACATCAGAGTTGCGTTCATTTCTGGGACTATTGAACTATTTCGGGAACTTTCTGCCGAACTTAAGTACATTGCTGGAGCTGCTACATGTGCTCCTGCGTAAAGGTTGCGATTGGTTTTGGGGGGACTGTAAGGAACCTGCTTTGTTCGAATAAGTTATTGACCCTGTACGACCCCTGTAAGAAATTGGTTTTGACATGCGATGCATCATCCTATGGGGTTGGGTGCGTGTTGCAGCAGAGTAATGGTGAGGGCCAACTCCAACCTGTGGCTTATGCCTCCAGGTCGCTCTCCTAAGCAGAAAGGGGATACGGGATGGTTGAAAAGGAAGCACTCGCATGTGTCTACGGGGTGAAAAAGATGCACCAGTACCTTTTCGGCAGAAGGTTTGAGTTAGAAACGGACCACAAACCGTTAACATCCCTGTTGTCCGACAGCAAGGCTGTCAATGCCAATGCGTCAGCTCGCATACAGCGATGGGCTCTCATGCTGGCTGCGTATGACTACACCGTACGGCACCGGCCAGGCACCGAAAATTGCGCTGACGCGCTCAGCAGGCTCCCACTGGCGACCACCGAGGGGGCATCGGAGCAAAGCGCGGAGATGGTCATGGTCATTGAGGCTTTCGACATCGCAGGCTCCCCTATCACAGTTCGCCAGATCAAAATCTGGACCAACAGAGATCCCCTCCTATCCATGATAAAGGAATGTGTCCTGACTGGGGATTAGGCACCTGCACACGGAGCATGCCCCGAGGAGGTCAGGCCATTCCACAGACGGATGAACGAGCTCTCCATCCAAGCTGACTGCCTGCTATGGGGCAGCCGGGTAGTCATGCCCCAGAATGGCAGGGAGGCATTCATCAGGGAACTCCACAGCGAGCACCCAGGCATTGTGTTAATGAAGGCCATTGCCCGGTCACACGTATGGTGGCCGGGAATTGACTCAGACCTGGAACACTGGGTTCGCAGGTGCACGACGTGTGCTCAGCAGCGAAATGCCCCCAGGGAGGCCCACTCAGCCCGTGGCCCTGGCCCACCAGGCCATGGTCACGTATTCACGTAGACTACATGGGCCCGTTCATGGGAAAAATGTTCCTCATTGTTGTCGATGCATACTCGAAATGGATCGAGTGCATCATATTGAATTCGTGCACGACATCCACCACCGTGGAGAGTCTGCGTACGGTCTTTGTGACCCACGACTTGCCGGACATCCTGGCTAGCGATAACGGCCTGTGTTTCACTAGCTATGAATGCCAGGAGTTTATGTCGGGTAATGGTATCAAACATGTCAGGACAGCACCGTTCAAGCCGGCTTCCAATGGCCAGGTGGAACGTGCGATTCAAATCATAAAACAGGACATGCTCCGGATTCAACGACCCTCCCTTCAGTACCGCCTATCGTGCCTCCTGCTGACTTATAGGTCCCGCCCGCATTCGCTCACGGGAGTCCCGCCCGCGGAACTACTCATGAAACGCACGCTTAAAACGCGGCTGTGCCTCATTCATCCAGCCCTGTCAGACATAGTTTAGGGCAAGCGCCAGTCCCAAAGCAAGTGCCATTATCGCAACTCAGTGGGGAGATGCATAGAAATCGATGACCCTGTATTCGTTCTCAATCATGCTTTGGGACCCAAGTGGCTTGAGGTCAGACTTAACAATGGACAGATATGCCGCAAACATCTGGACCAAGTAAAGAAAAGGTTCAGCATGGACACTGAGGAACCTGAAGAAGACCATGAGATGCTACCCACACCACTGCCAGAGAACAAGCAACAAGGACATTCACCAGCATGCACAGTCCGTGTGGCCAGCCCGGAATCACCTCAGGGGACAGAGATGCATGCCAAAGCCCAACCACCAGAGCCCCACGAGAGAGCATCGACCGCCTGAAAGACTCAATCTTTGACCCAAAGACGTTGGTGGGAGGTGATGTCATGTTTGTAACCTTCACATAACTGTAACCCTTATGTAACAACACTGTACACTGTATACACCTGAGTAATGCACACCTTGACCACAGGGGTTGAACTTGTGGGAGACACTCCTCTCCTGGTCATCCAGATATATCAAAGGAGGTCCCACGCAGGGTCATCACTTCTTGGTCCTGGGAATAAAGGTTCAGGTCACGTAGTAACCTTGTCTGCAGTACATGCCTCGTGTGATTCTATAGCTAGGTATAAGGACACTACAGGGAGAGTCTCCGCTAGAGATATTACGAGGTGGGAACCAGTCAGGCCATCCACCTTTCACCCTCTCCCTCTCCCTCTCAATGTCTATAATATGTGATCTCTGAGGAGACAAGGTAGGGAGTTTGTAAGAATAAGTGTTTATTAATTGATTGTGTATGTATAAATGTTAAGTGTAGATTAATGGAAAGGCCCGTTTGTGTTGAGATAAAATGGAAACCCACAGAGTGCCAGCATGGGCTAAGATTTGCAAGAAACAAAATGAAAGCCCCCACAGGTTGCCGCATGGGTTGTGTGTATTGGAAAGGCATTTAATCTAATCAAGAGATGGCTGAATCAGGCCAGACAGCCACATGTGTGAGGAGAGCCAATGGGGAACTGCCCGAGCCAGGGTCCAATCGTGGGGCTTTTCTGAGGACAATGGCCTTGAGGAATATAAAAAACGCAAGCCAGGAACTTTTCTCTTTCCCTGCTGGACACACAGCAAAAGATCTCCTGTTCAAACCAGCCAGCAAAAAGGGCGTAACGTGTATCGCTTTTTATTATAACCTCATTGTATCTCAGTTGTAACTAAGGTAGATCTATAGGATATTTGACGACTGCTGTTAAGTGCATGTGTGTGTTTTTAATAAACTGTGCCAATTGTTCTGAATCGTCTCACTGTCAAATGTAAGCCCAGAGAGATTCAGAAATCCTACAAAATGGAATGCTGACCTTTATACCTAGAGGACTAGAATACAATGGGATAGAAGTTATGCTGCAGCTACACAATGCCCTGGTTAGACCACACCTGGAGTACTGTGAGCAGTTCTGGGCACCATACCTTAGGAAGGATATATTGGCTTTGGAAGGGGTGCAGCATAATTTACCAGAATGATACCCATACTCCAAGGGTTAAGCTATGAGGAGAAATTACACAACTTAGTGTAGTATTCCCTAGAATTTAGTGAGCTGATCAAAGTTTTCATGACATTAAGGGGGACAGATAAGATAGAGAGAGAATTCTAGCTGGGAATTCTAGGACTAGGGGGCATAGTCTAAAAGTTATAGTCAGGAGTGAAAGTAGGAAACACTTCGACACACAAAGGGTGGTAGAAGTTTGGAACTTTTGCAAATGGCAATTGATGCTAGATCAATTATTGATTTTAAATTTGAGATTGATAGCTTTTTGTTAACCACAGGTATTGAGGGATATGGGCCAAAGGCAGGTATATGGAGTTAGGTCGCAGATCAGCCATGATCTCATTGAATGGCGGAATGGGCTCCAGCAGATCAATGGCCGACTCCTGTTCCTATATTCCTAGAACTCCCTTGGCTCTGCTTTGATAGTGCCATGGGATCTTTTAAATCTACCTGAGGGAGCAGATTTAACATCCCATATGAAAGACAACACCTTGAACAATGTGAACAATGCAGCACACTCTCAGTAAAGTGTCAGTCTAGATTGGCCCAATTTTGTGGTGGTAATAACGACAAAACTGCCAGCACTCACCATCATTACCCCTCTGAAACTGACAGATGTTCTCAAGATGTTCATGTGTGCATGGGCTGCGATATCCAGAAGTTGCTGTCAGTGCTTCTACGGTCCTCCATATGGTATGCTGTTGAACTCCCTGGAGCTGGCAATCTTTTGAGAAATCACTGAATTGTTGAGAATTTAAGCTTTTACCCTGTAATATCGCTCTTAAAGATAACTCAAAAGTTAAACCTTGTTGAATTGAGGTGTAACTGGGTTTTTAATGGCAGACTGATTCAAACATACTACTGGACAACCATCTGGCACTGAAAAACTAAATTTTACATTTGTGGAATGACCAATTTTAAAATTCCATAGTTTGTAATTTTTACATTTTTTTGAAATGATATTTCAGCTTCTACTTTAATCCCATATGTCCCAATCTTTATTTCGCTTTCTAAAATTATTAAAAAGTGAAGAAAATTTTAATTCCTGCTTTGCTGACTGAGAATTCTGCAATGTGATTGGTTGCTTAACCAGTTTGATGACAGCACTGTTGCTGAACGCTGGAGACCCCCTCGACTTGACACCAGCATGAAATTAACATTGGAAAAACTGAAATTCATGCCACAGAAGTCGCTACATCTTTGTGGGCAGCTTTCTTTGAGCTCAGTGGCGAGTGCCATCACTTCACCGCTGACCACAAATTCCAGGCCATTATGTGCTCAAATCATGTATTATGTACAAGTAACACATATAATATGATATACACAGAATAGGTAAGCCCTAAATAAAATATTTCCAGAGAGTCAATTTTCAATGATCATCCACCTAGACTCAGGATGCAGGTTGTGGGTTTAGGCTTAGTTATCCAGAGGCTGAATTTTATGTTCCAAGATCGAAAGAGCAGGGGATTAGGTGGCACTCTCCTTACCCTACCCCTCTCCATTTTTCTAGGTTCTTTGAACCAAAAATTATGCCAACTGAGTGCTTTGAAAACCACAAAAAATACTATTTAAATAATGAATAATAGTAACATTTTGTAGTTTGCAGTCGTTCCCCTTCATCAATAGTAAATGAGTTTTAAACTAGGCTTTACATTAAATAAGTAGGCAGTTCACAGAAACACAGAACTACCAATTTGTATTGACAAATTTATAATTTAAACTTATTACATTTAATATGGAATTTGTTTCTATATTTCTAAACCTCAATCGTGACATTATTTTGCTAACAGGATATTATTTCAGGATATAGGAAATGAAGCTGCAGTGATCACTTAATCAATAATCCAACCTTTAGAGACTACCTAAAAGCTTCCTCTTCCATCTTCATACAATACCATTTTCATTGCTAAGTCTTTGCCTAAATTACTTAAGTGGTTCTGCATATCGGTATTAAATGGAGTCACATGATACTAGTCAGATAGTCTGCCAACATGGGAAACTAGACCAGATCAGAGTTGATTTTACCCCAAGCAGCATTAACACCTACTCTGTCACATTTTAGGAATGTTAATGTCATGCAGTCACACATCGATTGGATAGTGTGTCTTAAAACTGCCAGCAGAAACTTAACATTTATTGAAAACTGTTTAGCTGAGTTACATCAATGCTTTTGCATTTTCCTCAGTGTTTTTCTACATTTAAATCAAGAACTGGTAAGTCTTTTAAAGTTAATATTAAATACTCAATACAGTACATGTGCTTATATCGGTTGACTTTTGTGAATATTTTAACTCAATTACATACTGATGGTGTCTTCAGTGGCACTAACACAGCTATTATGCCTTCCTGTGCTACAGAATGGGATATCAATGTAAAAATCCTGAAAGGAAGAGTTTTGCAGAGTACTTTGAACGAATTAATCTGTGAGGGAGCAGTCGAAGATCAATGAGCTGAGTGCAGCCTCTTTCCATTTGCTTTCCCATCCTGCCCAATCATTGAGCCATTTATGGCTGCAGCAGGAGCATTGCTGAGATGCTATTACTGCTGTCAGACTCCTGAAGGAGGGTTCTCAGCTGCAATTGATATCAAAGTGACCACACATTCCATTATGCGCGAGAACCCCACACAGCTGCATAATAGTATTCATTAAACTGTCTGGCATGTTTTAGAAGCTCCCTGCCAAGCAGTCCAGTACATTCAGCACTGCGGCACAGAAATCATCTTTCTTTTAAATGCTGGGCCCCTGAAGTATGCATCTTTAAACCGACGACTACCACAGCACAGCCAAAGTCGAAACATTGAATGACCGCAACTTCAGGATTTCCACATTTAATTGCGCACTCAAGTTACGGTCTCCAAGTGCAGTGACATCCTAGAATATTTTGAGTAAGAATAAAGCAGAAGCTGATCACCCAAGCTGTGAAGTGAAATAGCAGGTGGTGTCAGGTACTTCACTGGAAACATCTTAAACATCACACCTGCAAGTTTAGAGCATAACTCCACTTTGTTATAATGCTTAGTGTCAAAACTGAAGGATATGCTTGTCAAGTCTTTATATCCCATTATCCCTCGATTCCCTTAATATCCAAAAATCTATCAATCTCTGTCTTGAATATACTCAATGACTGAGCCTCCACAGCCCTCTGGGGTAGAGAATTCCAAAGATTCACCACTCTCAGTGAAGAAATTTCTCAACTCAGTTCTAAATTGCCGACCCCTTATTCTGAGACTGTGACCCCTGGTTCTAGACTCTGCATCTACCCGGTCAAGCCCTGGAAGAATTTTGTATGTTTCAATGAGATCACCTCACATTCTTCTGAACTCTACAGAATATAGGCCTATTCTACTCAATCTCTCCTCATAGGACAATCCCACCCCCCCCCCCCCCCCCCCCAATCCCAGGAATCAGTCTGGTGAACCTTCATTGCCTTCCCTCAATGGCAAGTATATCTTTCCTTTGATAAGGAGACCAAAACTGTACACAATACTCCAGGTGTGGTCGCACCAGGGCCCTATATAATTGCAGCAAGACATCTTTACTCTTGTACTCAAATCCTCTTGCAATAAAGGCCAACATACAATTTGCTTTCTTAATTGCTTACTGTACCTGCAAGTTAACTTTGTGATGTGTACAAGGACACGCAGGGTCCCTCTGAACACCAACATTTCCCAATCTCTCACCATTTTAAAAAAATACTCTGCTTTTCTATTTTTCCTACCAAAATGGATAACTTCACATTTCTCCACATTATCTTCATTTGCCATGTTGTTGCCCACTCACTTAGCCTATCTACATCCCCATGAAGCCTCTTTGAATTCTCCTCACAACTTACATTCCCATTTAGTTTTGTAGATCAGCAAACTTAAGATATATTACATTTGGTCCCCTCATCCAAATCATTGATATAGATTGTGAATAGATGAATTGTTAAACAATTGTATGTCGAAGCAGCAAGATCTAATTTTTTTCTCATCACCATAGAAAGGTTAGTGATCCAAAACATTTTTGTATACAAACAGCTTTCAGAGTGTTGTGCAGAAGTGTCTGCACCCAACACATCACCTGATTGTTCTCCCCTCAGATGCTGATTGACCTGTTTCCAGCATTATTTGATTTTGTTTCAACAATACATCGGTCATGTATTGCAAACTATTTGAGAAATGTACATAAAATAGATCTTGGATCTTTGCCAATACTGGATACTCTAATATTGTACTTCTAATTTGCATTATGCAAAACAAAACTTCAAAGAGCAATATTTCTGTCAGAGATTTTACTCAAAATTAATTAAAAAATTACATTGCAACAATCCATGTTACATACTTCAAGCTTCAGATAACTTAGAAAATTATAGGTTAACATCTTTGAAAGAAAGAGTATAAAAAGAAAAGTGCAAATAAAATTCTGATATACATGCCAAATGTTTTCATGACTTTCCAAAATTACATTTTACAGTGAAGATCTTGGCTTCAGAACTGAGCTTTTCATTATTAAAGCTCCATCTCAAAACACGAGTGTTTTGCAGGCAAAAAATCTAGTGTCACAACCTGCAGAAGATACGCGCAAATGATTCATCCCAACAGACAAAGTACATTATGTTTAATTGCACTGAAGATGATGATAATGTAGAAGATAGTGTTTGAAAGTTAAGTCTTCAAACAAAAACTGTAGTATAACAAAAGAGAGTGCCAGTAAACTCCTATTTAAGACAAACACTTTTAAGTTTCTTTATGGTGTAGAAACGTTCCTGGTGATCTTTTAACAATCTTATTGTAGCCCTTAAATGCACTGGTTTCCTTTCAATCCATCATACCATTCTTGTGCACTGATCTTAAGCACTCTTATCTTTTGTTTGTAGTGGTATTCCTTCAGATAAGCTTTCAATGATGGTGGTACAGGAAGAGCACCAATGCCTTCATAGGTTGTGTAGCTACAAATTACAGCTCTGCAAAGGTGCTGTAGTGAAAATGGAAAAGTCCTGTTTAGTGGAAGTGACAACAGTGGCTCAAAGAACATACACGAGTTTGGGTCCCTGTAATGTTCCAAAAGGCCAGTTACACTGGGTGCATGAAAAACACAAGGATCATGGGCATCAAAGCTGAAGTTATGATTCCATTGTTCAATTCTAGCATGGAGAGAGCGGCTGTAACGTCTGAAACTGACAGAGAAAAGATAGTCCTCTTGAGCAGAGTCTCTGAGCAAGTATGTACCTTCTGGCTTACCTTCCAACAGAGCCTCAGCTCCATATCTATCCATTACACCCCAGTAACATGGATTATTACATATCTGAAATAGATCTGGGACTAAGCGATAGATGTAACCAAACTGGGTATGGTATTTGTGAAAGGGTGCTAGCCAATTGCAATCGTTACCAAAATCCAGCTTGGCACTATTTTGATTTTCGGAATCTGTGAAAAGCGCCATCAGCTCCTCGTCAGTGTCTGAATCATTTGAAGGAAAGGCAATGCTATTATCACATTCTAGTTCATTCATTCCAGGCTCCACCTCAGAGTTTTGTGTATGCAAAGCATTAATCTGCGAAATCACTTCAAGTGTGTGAATTTGTGCATCTGGAGTGCCCACCTCTAGTTCAATGCTCATTCTGCATCCTTCTTCTAGTTCATCGTCATCAAATCTCACCTCCGAGCCTTCCCAAACTCCACAGCTTTGAGTCAATGGAAGAGTGTGCCAATTAATCAAGTGCCACTTTTGAGCCAGCTCAGATCCAACTGGAAATGGACAACTATCCACCAGCAGATCACTAATGTGGATTTTACTTTTTGAAATTAAAGCAGAGTTTTTATGGTTATGTGCCTTGAGGGGGAAACACTGAGCTACTGCATCTTGGATCTTTTGCTTCAGTGATCGACTAGAGAGCTTGCGTGAACATGAATCTTCACGATCCAGCTCAGGTCCAGGCGAGCTCAATTTTCTCTCCCTTCTTGAAGCGGTTGACGATATCCCAGTAATATCCCCCATCTCTCCATCTGAAGCAGTCTCCATTTTGGAAGTACGTGATCGTTTCTTGCCACTCCAAGCATAACCGTCTCTACGATCAGCACTTTTCCCTTGGCTGACTTTGGGCTTTACATCCAAGTTTTGAGCTGCTGCTCCTCTTTGTTGTGACATTCTTTTATCTAACTTTGAGACAGTTAGAACTGTAAATGCAAATCAGTTAATTCAGGATCTTTGTGTCACAAACTTAATGTCAAAATACGCATTTATGGTTTTGCTAGTTCTCACGAGCTATTTCATCTGGCTGCTGCACAGACATTTCCTCCGTGCTTCTTCAAACGAGAGCATCTGCACAAGGAGAAAAAAAGCAATCAATCAGTGCTTTACTCCTAACTAATGATGTAGAGATAAGAGAATGAATAGTTCTTGTATATCACCTCTGGTTAGAAGCTTGCAAATTCAAGCAGCACATCCAGGATTTGATTATTCAAATCCCTTCAGGAACTCACCCTCCCTATTTCTGTAACCTGCTCAAGCCCTAGAACCCTCTGAAAACTTGGTGATCCTCCGGTTCTGGCATACACATCCCCACTCCCTTTGTTCCAAAATTGGTAGCCGTGCCTTCAGCTCTCTTGGCCCTAAACTCTGAAATTCTCTCCCTAAACCTCTCCACTTTCAAGATGCTCCTTACCCCTCCCAATATCTTCTACTTCGACGTCAACATTTGTCTGATTATACTTCTATAAAGTGCTGTGGGGCATTTTTCTATGTTAAGGTGCAATATAAATGCAAGTTGCTGCGGTTGGGAGTATCCAGGCTGGCATTTTCTATCCCCACCCCGTTTTACTTCCACCCACGAGGACTTGCGACTCATCCGAAAGATGGCACCCGAAATGGTGCATCACTCCCTCTGTACTGCACTAAAGTATCAGCCTAGATTATGTGCTCAAGCATCTGGAGTGGAGCTTGAACCCATGATCTCTTGCTCAAAGACAAGAGTGCTACCACTGAACTAAAGCTGACACTAAATAAATTGCAAGTAGAAGGACACTTGAACAAATATTATTCCAAGCAAACCAAAATAAGTAGATAAACAAAAAAAATAAAGTATTACCAGCTCAAACCATATTCATGCTCAACGTTCCACTCAAGGTAAGTTACTGACCTTTGCTCACCATCTGCTCACAATGGCATGGCTGAGGTCAGACATTTGATCTCCTGTATTGTACAACAGCAGCAGAAAAAAGGACAAAAATAGATTTTAGAATTGTAGAACCCGTCTGATTTCACCAGAATGAAAATCGGATGGATTCTCTAACATGGGCAATCCACTCCACAGATTACAGCCCACATGAAGATGAACATTTACTCCAGTAATCCATACTTCCCATTTAAAAAAAACAGCATCTGAATAGTGACTTTGAAGATTTGCAGTTTTTATGTATTCAGGGCCTGAACCAGCAACCCAGAAGAGAGAAACGGACTAAAGATCACCTGTGACACCACATGGTTAATATGCCATTTCTCAACCGTAAAAATGAAACACAAAGTGCCAAAATGCATTTCATAGATATCTCCACTCATATGCTTGGCTGTGTCACTTGAGAGTTAACCCACTTATGAAAATGTCATTATGCAGATCTCCACAAATTTCTTCATCTACACAAGGCATAATAGTTGAAAAGAGTTGACTATACAAGTCTGCCAATTAAATGATCATTTATTAGCAACAGATTTTGTAAAATTACAATTAAACCAAGATGCCAATTTTAGAGGGGAAAAAAAATTAAATTTTAAATAAAAAGGTGTTGCACTCTGTTGCCCTGACCAGGTAAGATAAGGGGCTCAATTTTCCCCAAGTTATCGGTGCCATTTTTTTGGCCTAAATTAAAATATCCAAGTTTCCCCAAAGATTGTGCGCCCGTGTAACTCAGTTATGATTTTTTTAGGTTAGTTTTTTTTTGCATCATTGGGGGCGTAAGCTGCCACCCGCGCCTATTCTGGCCGTTTAAGTTTGGCCAGCTCCGACTTACTCCAATTTTTCTTAGGACGGTGTATGTGACCACTGGAAAAACCTTCTGGGCAGTTAAGAAAATCAGCCAGGGTTCGGAGCGGCAACCGGCATGGGAGGGAAGCCTTTCGGCCAGGGTTAGGAGCGGTAACCGGCACCGGCATGGGAGGGAGCCTTTCACCCAGGGTTAGGAGTGGCAACCGGAGACCCTTCGGCAAGGGTTAGCAGCAACAACCGGCACCAGGAGGCCCTTCGGCCAGGGCTAGCAGCGGCACCGGGGGTGGGGGGGGGGGGGGAAGAAATAGACTTTTGGCATAAACCCCAATAATTTAATGCTGGAATGCTGCTGCAATGTGCAAGGTGCTTGTGCAGGTTGCTGTGAGCTGGCCTGAATGTGTTGTATGT
Organism: Pristiophorus japonicus; assembly: GCF_044704955.1. NCBI lineage: Eukaryota > Metazoa > Chordata > Chondrichthyes > Pristiophoridae > Pristiophorus > Pristiophorus japonicus. The sequence continues at coordinate 236,705,283 of NC_091980.1, forward strand.
TGCACTTTCCAGCCTCAGCCCGCAGTGTGTCCCTCATTATCCTGGCAACCCGATCTTTTTGGCGCAGATCATAGGCTCCACCCCCAAAGCTAAAGGACATAGAAACATAGAAAATAGGTGCAGGAGCAAGCCATTCAGCCCTTCTAGCCTGTACCGCCATTCAATGAGTTCATGGCTGAACATGAAACTTCAGTACCCCCTTCCTGCTTTCTCGCCATAACCTTTGATCCCCCGAGTAGTAAGGACTTCATCTAACTCCCTTTTGAATATATTTAGTGAATTGGCCTCAACTACTTTCTGTGGTAGAGAATTCCACAGGTTCACCACTCTCTGGGTGAAGAAGTTTCTCCTCATCTCGGTCCTAAATGGCTTACCCCTTATCCTCAGACTGTGACCCCTGGTTCTGGACTTCCCCAACATTGGGAACATTCTTCCTGCATCTAACCGTCTAAACCCGTCAGAATTTTAAACGTTTCCATGAGGTCCCCTCTCATTCTTCTGAACGCCAGTGAATACAAGCCCAGTTGATCCAGTCTTTCTTGATAGGTCAGTCCCGCCATCCCGGGAATCAGTCTGGTGAATCTTCGCTGCACTCCCTCAATAGCAAGAATGTCCTTCCTCAAGTTAGACCACCAAAACTGTACACAATACTCCAGGTGTGGCCTCACCAAGGCCCTGTACAACTGTAGCAATACCTCCCTGCCCCTGTATTCAAATCCCCTCGCTATGAAGGCCAACATGCCATTTGCTTTCTTAACCGCCTGCTGTACCTGCATGCTAACCTTCAATGACTGATGTACCATGACACCCAGGTCTCGTTGCACCTTCCCTTTTCCTAATCTGTCACCATTCAGATAATAGTCTGTCTCTCTGTTTTTACCACCAAAGTGGATAACCTCACATTTATCCACATTATACTTCATCTGCCATGCATTTGCCCACTCACCTAACCTAACCAAGTCACTCTGCAGCCTAATAGCATCCTCCTCGCAGCTCACACTGCCACCCAACTTAGTGTCATCCGCAAATTTGGAGATACTGCATTTAGTCCCCTCGTCTAAATCATTAATGAACAATGTAAACAGCTGGGGCCCCAGCACAGAACCTTGCGGCACCCCACTAGTCACTGCCTGCCATTCTGAAAAGTACCCGTTTACTCCTACTCTTTGCTTCCTGTCTGACAACCAGTTCTCAATCCACATCAGCACACTACCCCCAATCCCATGTGCTTTAACTTTGCACATTAATCTCTTGTGTGGGACCTTGTCGAAAGCCTTCTGAAAGTCCAAATATACCACATCAACTGGTTCTCCTTTGTCCACTTTACTGGAAACATCCTCACAAAATTCCAGAAGATTTGTCAAACATGATTTCCCTTTCACAAATCCATGCTGACTTGGACCTATCATGTCACCATTTTCCAGATGCACTGCTATGACATCCTTAATAATTGATTCCATCATTTTACCCACTACTGAGGTCAGGCTGACCGGTCTATAATTCCCTGTTTTCTCTCTCCCTCCTTTTTTTTAAAAAAGTGGGGTTACATTGGCTACCCTCCACTCCATAGGAACTGATCCAGAGTCAATGGAATGTTGGAAAATGACTGTCAATGCATCCGCTATTTCCAAGGCCACCTCCTTAAGTACTCTGGGATGCAGTCCATCAGGCCCTGGGGATTTATCGGCCTTCAATTCCATCAATTTCCCCAACACAATTTCCCGACTAATAAAGATTTACCTCAGTTCCCCCTCCTTACTAGACCCTCTGACCTCTTTTATATCCGGAAGGTTGTTTGTATCCTCCTTAGTGAATACCAAACCAAAGTACTTGTTCAATTGGTCTGCCATTTCTTTGTTCCCCGTTATGACTTCCCCTGATTCTGACTGCAGGGGACCTACGTTTGTCTTTACTAACCTTTTTCTCTTTACATACCTATAGATACTTTTGCAATCCGCCTTAATGTTCCCTGCAAGCTTCTTCTCGTACTCCATTTTCCCTGCCCTAATCAAACCCTTTGTCCTCCTCTGCTGAGTTCTAAATTTCTCCCAGTCCCCAGGTTCGCTGCTATTTCTGGCCAATTTGTATGCCACTTCCTTGGCTTTAATACTATCCCTGATTTCCCTTGATAGCCACGGTTGAGCCACCTTCCCTTTTTTATTTTTACGCCAGACAGGAATGTACAATTGTTGTAATTCATCCATGCGGTCTCTAAATGTCTGCCATTGCCCATCCACAGTCAACCCCCTAAGTATCATTCGCCAATCTATCCTAGCCAATTCACGCCTCATACCTTCAAAGTTACCCTTCTTTAAGTTCTGGACCATGGTCTCTGAATTTACTGTTTCATTCTCCATCCTAATGCAGAATTCCACCATATTATGGTCACTCTTCCCCAAGGGGCCTCGCACAATGAGATTGCTAATTAATCCTCTCTCATTACACAACACCCAGTCTAAGATGGCCTCCCCCCTAGTTGGTTCCTCAACATATTGGTCTAGAAAACCATCCCTTATGCACTCCAGGAAATCCTCCTCCACCGTATTGCTTCCAGTTTGGCTAGCCCAATCTATGTGCATATTAAAGTCACCCATTATAACTGCTACACCTTTATTGCATGCACCCCTAATTTCCTGTTTGATGCCCTCCCCAACATCCCTATTACTGTTTGGAGGGCTGTACACAACTCCTACTAACGTTTTTTGCCCTTTAGTGTTCTGCAGCTCTACCCATATAGATTCCACATCATCCAAGCTAATGTCTTTCCTAACTATTGCATTAATCTCCTCTTTAACCAGCAATGCTACCCCACCTCCTTTTCCTTTTATTCTACCCTTCCTGAATGTTGAATACCCCTGGATGTTGAGTTCCCAGCCCTGATCATCCTGGAGCCACGTCTCTGTAATCCCAATCACATCATATTTGTTAACATCTATTTGCACAGTTAATTCATCCACCTTATTGCGGATACTCCTTGCATTAAGACACAAAGCCTTCAGGCTTGTTTTTTTTTTTTAAACACCCTTTGTCCTGTTAGAATTTTGCTGCACAGTGGCCCTTTTTGTTCTTTGCCTTGGGTTTCTCTGCCCTCCACTTTTCCTCATCTCCTTTCTATCTTTTGCTTTTGCCTCCTTTTTGTTTCCCTCTGTCTCCCTGCATTGGTTCCCATCCCCCTGCCATATTAGTTTAAATCCTCCCCAACAGCACTAGCAAACACTCCCCCTAGGACATTGGTTCCGGTCCTGCCCAGGTGCAGACTGTCCGGTTTGTACTGGTCCCACCTCCCCCAGAACCGGTCCCAATGCCCCAGGAATTTGAATCCCTCCCTGCTGCACCACTGCTCAAGCCACGTATTCATCTGCGCTATCCTGCGATTCCTACTCTGACTATCACGTGGCACTGGTAGCAATCCCGAGATTACTACTTTTGAGGTCCTACTTTTTAATTTAGCTCCTAGCTCCTTAAATTCGTTTCGTAGGACCTCATCCCTTTTTTTTAACCTATGTCGTTGGTACCAATGTGCACCACGACAATTGGCTGTTCTTCCTCCCATTTCAGAATGTCCTGCACCCGCTCCGAGACATCCTTGACCCTTGCACCAGGGAGGCAACATACCATCCTGGAGTCTCGGTTGCGGCCGCAGAAACGCCTATCTATTCCCCTCACTATTGAATCCCCTATCACTATTGCTCTCCCACTCTTTTTCTTGCCCTCCTGTGCAGCAGAGCCAGCCATGGTGCCATGAACTTGGCTGCTGCTGCCCTCCCCTGATGAGTCATTCCCCTCAACAGTACTCAAAACAGTGCATCTGTTTTGCAGGGGGATGACCACAGGGGACCCCTGCACTACCTTCCTTGCACTACTCTTCCTGCTGGTCTTCCATTCCCTATCTGGCTGTGGACCCTTTCCCTGCGGTACGACCAACTCGCTACACGTGATACTCACGTCATTCTCAGCATTGTGGATGCTCCAGAGTGAATCCACCCTCAGCTCCAATTCCGTAACGCGGACCGTCAGGAGCTTGAGGTGGATACACTTCCCGCACACGTAGTCGTCAGGGACACCGGAAACGTCCCTGAGTTCCCACATGGTACAGGAGGAGCATAACACCCGACCGAGCTCTCCTGCCATGACATAACTTAAATTGGCAACAACAATGCTAAAAGTTACTGACTAATATAAGAAGAAAAAGAAAAACTGCTCATCAATCACCAGCCAATCACTTACCCCCTAGGCTGTGACGTCACCTTTGTTTCTTTGCCTTCTCCCTGTAGCTGCACCGGCACGCCTCTCCCGACCCCGGACTCGCGCTGCTCCGAGCTCCCGCCTCCTCGACTGACTGCTCGACTCCCGCTGGCCTTTATAGGCCTCTCCCGACCCCGGACTCGCGCTGCTCCGAGCTCCCGCCTCCTCGACTGACTGCTCGAACTGCTCGACTCCCGCTGGCCTTTATAGGCCTCTCCCGACTCCAGACAGGCTAGGCAGCACCAAAATGAACAATTCAAACGGGGAAAAGTTGGGGCCGCCACCCCAAAAAAACAGGCATAACTCTTCAAGTATGCCAAAAAACAGCTTTGGGGCAAACTGAACCCATGGGGAGGCCAAGAATACTCCAGCCGAAACATTTCCACCCACCTGCAGCTTCATCTTGCGTTACAGGTGCTGATGCAAGTATGCCAAACACTAAGCTCAGCATTGTGTCTGCCCATCTGACAGATTATGGGATGGGACTTTATTTAAAAAATATCATCCGAAAGGACGATGATACAATATGCCTTTTACTTTAAAATGAGAGATGCTGTAATCCCCACCAACAATATACTCAAAACTCATTGTGTATTTTGTAATTGTCATGTTGGTCCCTTAGAGGACAAGACCGGGGAATTAGTAATGGGGAACATTGAGATGGCAGAAACCCTGAACAAATATTTTGAATCAGTCTTTACGGTAGAGGACACTAACAATATCCCAACAGTGGATAGTCAAGGGGCTATAGGGGGGAGGAACTTAACACAATCACAAAGGAGGTGGTACTCAGTAAGATAATATACGGCAACAGAGTAAAACCTTTACAGATAAATCCCCTGGACCTGATGGTTTGCATCCTAGGGTCTTGAGAAGTAGCAGCAGGGATAGTGGATACATTGGTTGTAATTGACCAAAATTCTCTGGATTCTGGGGAGATCCCAGTAGATTGGAAAACTTCAAATGTAAACGCCCCTATTTAAAAAAGGACGCAGACAAAAAGCAGGAAACTATAGATCAGTTAGCCTAACATCTGTGGTTGGCAAAATGTTGGAGTCTATCAAAGAAGCAGTGGCAGGACATTTAGAAAAACATAATTCAGTCAGGCAGTCAGCATGGATTTATGAAAGGGAAGTCATGTTTGACAAATTTGCTGGAATGTTTTGAGGATGGAATGAACAGGGTGGATAAAGGGGAACCAATGGATGTGATGTATTTGGACTTCCAGAAGGCATTTGACAAGTTGCCACATAAAAGGTTACTGCACAAGATAAAAGTTCACAGGGTTGGGGTTAATATATTAGCATGGATAGAGGATTGGTTAACTAACAGAAAAGAGAGAGTCAGGATAAATGGTTCATTCTCGGTTTGGCAATCAGGAACTAGTGAGGTGCCACAGGGATCAGTGCTGGGACCCCAACTATTTACAATTAATGACTTGGAAGAAGGGACTGAGTGTAACGTAGCCAAGTTTGCTGACGATACAAAGATGGGAGGAAAAGCAATGTGTGAGGACGACACAAAAAATCTGCAAAAGGACAGGCTGAGTGAGTGGGCAAAAATTTGGCAGATGGAGTATAATGTTGGAAAGTGTGAGGTTATGCACTTTGGCAGAAAAAAAATCAAAGAGCAAGTTATTATTTAAATGGAGAAAAATTGAAAGTGCTGCAGTGCAACAGGACCTGGGGTCCTGGTGCATGAAACACAAAAGGTTAGTATGCAGGTACAGCAAGTGATCAGAAAGGCCAATGGAATCTTTGTATTGGTGAGGCCACACCTGGAATACTGCTTACAGTTTTGGTTTCCATATTTAAGAAAGGATATACTTGCTTTGGAGGCAGTTCAGAGAAGGTTCACTAGGTTGATTCCAGAGATGAGGGGGTTGACTTATGAGGGTAGGTTGAGTAGGTTGGGCATCTACTCATTGGAATTCAGAAGAATGAGAGGTGATCTTATCGAAATGTACAAGATTATGAGGGTGTTCGACAACGTGTATGCAAAGAGGATGTTTCCACTGATAGGGGAGACTAGAACTAGGGGCATAATCTTAGAATAAGGAGTCGCTCATTTAAAACTGAGATGAGGAAGAATTTCTTCTGAAGGTTGTAAATTTGTGGAATTCATTACCTCAGAGAGCTGTGAAAACTGGGTCATTGAATACATTTAAGACAGAGATAGACAGTTTCTTAGCCGATTAGGGGTTATGGGGAGTGGGCAGGGAAGTGGACCCGAGTCCATGATTGGATCAGCTACGATCGTATTAAATGGCAGAGCAGGCTCAAGGGGTCTTTTGGCCTACTCCTGCTCCTACTACATGTGATGTTTATGCTGAATTTATGACTAATGGCATAAATTTGATATGAAAATCCTCAATGAGCAGCTGAATGATACTCAAATTTGCACAGCCTCAGCCAAGGGATACCCAACTATATAGTTCTGTACTGCAGGCACACTATCAACTCACGTAGGATTGACAATGCACCAGAAACCAATATAGATCATGAATACAGATCATGAGTCCATTAAAATTGGCATAAATTCAACTCCCTTTGGGCTTAATTTAACAAGTAAGTAGATTGATGGTATGCAGCATAATGAATTGATCTGAATACCCAAGGATCTCCAGAATCCTCAGTTTTTCAGTGCCACAACTCATGCAAGGATTCAAGGGTACTCCAGGTATTGCAGGAAATTAGGGCACTTGAGTAGGCAGAATAATCTGCCTGGTGTTAAATGAGGTGTACTGTTCAATATGCCAATTCACACTGGTATTAGAAGTTCCTGTTGCATTCTTTTTTGGTAATGGCCTTTAATTTGTTTAAAGTTAGATTAATATAGGGAAGGAATCCCTGCTAAGTCAGGTTGACAATGCTGCCTCTACATCGTTTGAAGTAAAAGGACAGTTAAAACCAAGATTCAAACTAGTCTCCAAGCTAAGAATATAAAGTTACAGCCTAGTTGCTACCAGGCTGTGTAGAAACAGAGTGAGAATACAAACGAACAAAGATCTGCCATGATCAGGTTTGGCTGTGATGCACGAACAGCTTGCCAACACTCACCATCAAGATAACTGTGCATGAAGCACAGTCTTGGTAAATCTGATGAGGCCATGAGACAATGAAGGGGACAACTATATTTGTTCATATAACATGGAAAGTGTTAAGTATGTAAACCTGTAAATACCAAGTCTAACCACCAGGGTTTATCCCCTGGAGTCCCAGGGGAACCCACAATCCCTTGGGAGCACCTGTATATAAGGAGGCCTCACAGGTTGGAGAGGCACTCTGAGATCTGTAATAAAGGACTACGGTCACACCTTACTTTGAGCTTGCAGTATCTAGTCTGACTCTTTATTCAAGACATAACAGAAAGGGTGTACAGACAAGCCACAGCATGATTCCTAGTACCAGCAGATCAAGATATCAAGGACTGAAGAAACTTGTGGCTTACCTTCCTTGATATGAGATTACCAAGACTGACTGGGACCTGAATACAAGGTATTAAGTGATATATAGAAGGTACATCTAGGAGTACAACTTCAAAATAAACCTCGATAGTAGAACAATGCAGGATAGGTTCAAATGGGTGAATGGCAAAATTTAGATCTGATGTCAAGCAGTTCTTAGTGCAAGAGTAACCCGGGGGAAAAGGGAAAGGAAAAAGGGAAGGGGGGGGGGGGGAAGGGAAGGGGGGGGGGGGAAAGGGAAGGGGGGGGGGGGAAAGGGAAGGGGGGGGGGGGAAAGGGAAGGGGGGGGGGGGAAAGGGAAGGGGGGGGGGGGAAAGGGAAGGGGGGGGGGGGAAAGGGAAGGGGGGGGGGGGAAAGGGAAGGGGGGGGGGGGAAAGGGAAGGGGGGGGGGGAAAGGGAAGGGGGGGGGGGAAAGGGAAGGGGGGGGGGGGAAAGGGAAGGGGGGGGGGGAAAGGGAAGGGGGGGGGGAAAGGGAAGGGGGGGGGGAAAGGGAAGGGGGGGGGGGAAAGGGAAGGGGGGGGGGAAAGGGAAGGGGGGGGGGAAAGGGAAGGGGGGGGGGAAAGGGAAGGGGGGGGGGAAAGGGAAGGGGGGGGGAAGGGAAGGGGGGGGGAAGGGAAGGGGGGGGGGAGGGAAGGGGGGGGGGAGGGAAGGGGGGGGAAAGGGAAGGGGGGGAAAGGGAAGGGGGGGGAAAGGGAAGGGGGGAAAGGGAAGGGGGGAAAAGGGAAGGGGGGGAAAAGGGAAGGGGGGAAAAGGGAAGGGGGGAAAGGGAAGGGGGGGAAAGGGAAGGGGGGGAAGGGAAGGGGGGGGAAGGGAAGGGGGGGAAAGGGAAGGGGGGGAAAGGGAAGGGGGGAAAGGGAAGGGGGGGAAAGGGAAGGGGGGGAAAGGGAAGGGGGGAAAGGGAAGGGGGGGAAAGGGAAGGGGGGGAAAGGGAAGGGGGGGGAAAGGGAAGGGGGGGAAAGGGAAGGGGGGGGGAAAGGGAAGGGGGGGAAAGGGAAGGGGGGGAAAAGGGAAGGGGGGGAAAAGGGAAGGGGGGGAAAAGGGAAGGGGGGGAAAAGGGAAGGGGGGGAAAAGGGAAGGGGGGGAAAAGGGAAGGGGGGGAAAAGGGAAGGGGGGGAAAAGGGAAGGGGGGGAAAAGGGAAGGGGGGGAAAAGGGAAGGGGGGGAAAAGGGAAGGGGGGGAAAAGGGAAGGGGGGGAAAAGGGAAGGGGGGGAAAAGGGAAGGGGGGAAGGGAAGGGGGGGAAGGGAAGGGGGGGAAGGGAAGGGGGGGAAAGGGAAGGGGGGGAAGGGAAGGGGGGGAAGGGAAGGGGGGGAAAGGGAAGGGGGGGAAGGGAAGGGGGGGAAAGGGAAGGGGGGGAAAGGGAGGGGGGGAAAGGGAAGGGGGGGAAGAGGGAAGGGGGGGAAAAGGGAAGGGGGGGAAAAGGGAAGGGGGGGGGAAAGGGAAGGGGGGGAAAGGGAAGGGGGGGGAAAGGGAAGGGGGGGGAAAGGGAAGGGGGGGGAAAGGGAAGGGGGGGAAAGGGAAGGGGGGGAAAGGGAAGGGGGGGAAAGGGAAGGGGGGGAAAGGGAAGGGGGGGGAAAGGGAAGGGGGGGAAAGGGAAGGGGGGGAAAGGGAAGGGGGGGGAAAGGGAAGGGGGGGAAAGGGAAGGGGGGGAAGGGAAGGGGGGGAAAGGGAAGGGGGGGAAAGGGAAGGGGGGGAAAGGGAAGGGGGGAAAGGGAAGGGGGGAAAGAGAAGGGGGGGGAAGAGAAGGGGGGGGAAGAGAAGGGGGGGGGAAGAGAAGGGGGGGGGGAAGAGAAGGGGGGGGAAGAGAAGGGGGAAGAGAAGGGGGGGGGAAGAGAAGGGGGGGAAAGAGAAGGGGGGGAAAGAGATGGGGGGGGAAAGAGAAGGGGGGGAAAGAGAAGGGGGGGAAAGAGAAGGGGGGAAAGAGAAGGGGGGAAAGAGAAGGGGGGGAAAGAGAAGGGGGGGAAAGAGAAGGGGGGGAAAGAGAAGGGGGGAAAGAGAAGGGGGGGAAAGAGAAGGGGGGGAAAGAGAAGGGGGGGGAAAGAGAAGGGGGGGGAAAGAGAAGGGGGGGAAAGAGAAGGGGGGGGAAAGAGAAGGGGGGGGAAAGAGAAGGGGGGAGAACCAGGGGATTGGGGGGAGAACCAGGGGATTGGGGGGGGGGGGAGAACCGGGGGATTGGGGGGGGGGGGTGGGGGAGAACCGGGGGATTGGGGGGGGGGGTGGGGAGAACCGGGGGATTGGGGGGGGGGGTGGGGGAGAACCGGGGGATTGGGGGGGGGGGTGGGGGGTGGGGGAGAACCGGGGGATTGGGGGGGGGGGGGGAGAACCGGGGGATTGGGGGGGGGGGGAGAACCGGGGGATTGGGGGGGGGGGGGAGAACCGGGGGATTGGGGGAGGAGAACCGGGAGATTGGGGGGGGGGGGGAGAACCGGGGGATTGGGGGGTGGGGGGGAGAGAACCGGGGGATTTGGGGGGGGGGGGGAAGAACCGGGGGATTGGGGGGGGGGGGGGGGAGAAGAACCGGGGGATTGGGGGGGAGAGAGAACCGGGGGATAATTGGGGGGGGAGAACCGGGGGATGGGGGGGGGGGGGAGAACTGGGGGGGGAGAACCGGGGGATTGGGGGGAGAGAACCGGGGGATTGGGGGGAGAGAACCGGGGGATTGGGGGGAGAGAACCGGGGGATTGGGGGGGAGAGAACCGGG